>NC_135413.1:25734861-25847361 GCF_051991245.1 Festucalex cinctus | reverse complement strand
TCTATCAATCATAGCATGAAAAATTGTATGAAAAACTTTGTAGGACCCATTCATTAAATGAACAGGAAGTCAGCCATTTTGGGTCAAAAGGGAATTCAACCAAATGAGCCCAAGTTGGAAGCAGATTGGTGAATGATGCTAAAGTTCCAAGCTAGTTTGCTAATGTTGACTAAGCATGGCCTCAAAGTATGATGATGAGTCGAATAATTCCCATAAAATAATGGGAAACTATAATTTATTTCCTATCTACATTTTTCAGAGATTTTTGAAGATCTATTTCAAGGAACTATTAACAAGGAACTGCAAGAAAGTTTTTTGTTTGTTTTTTATTTACGATGGGGAAGCACTTTATACTTTTGAAGGTTAGGTTTAAGGCTGGCATGACACTTCGCAATCTTCACATTCTGATCCAATTTATCTTTTGATCTCACCCTGATTTATCTTCTATTTTAATAAAATGGATAAGGCTACTGCTTACCGTTTGCTGTTAATAACAGTTGGGTTGGAATGGGAATGGGGGGAGAGATAGCAGAGAGGGCTGGGTCACGGTGGCAATCTTCCAAACAGCTTTTAAACGCCGCTTGGCCATTGATAAACAACCACGCCTGTAATTAATATTGTACATTCGCGGTAAAAGGCATTCTGCATAATTACTCCAGTGTCTCCCTTTGGAAAATATGCACATTCAGTGATATTATAAAGAGGACCAGTATATCATATAAAGTCATAAATAATGTGGCGGCAGAATTAATTAATTATATACACATACACCCAGCCGCCTCCTCTTCCTCATGCAGTACTTTACATTTAACTATGTCAGCAGTTATTGATGCATTCTTTAAACAATGACTGTTTACGTGCCTCTTTAATGGAGGCATTTTTCGACGGTATTCTATGACAGTAAAGTTTAACTTGAGGGGGATGATGTCTGGATGGATTTACTGGGTGGCTTCTTGAAGACGTTTGAGAGGAAACAGACATTATGATAATTATCAACACATACTTTTCTCTGATCCTAATTTCCAAATTCTCTTATTAGCCGCAAGAATGTAAGCAGGAAGTAAAGCCGCATGCCACAGAGCGGCGAAGGTTTGCAAAAGTAGCGGATGTTGATTTATCATTAGGGTTCATTCAAGGTCGCAGACGTTTAGCCAACAGTTTTAATGGTCGCAAACAGTTTTTCTTGACGCCAAGAAATTTAAAACACGCTCAAAACTTCCTGTTTGCGACCATTAAAACTGTTTGTGAACATCTAGCGAATGTCTTTGCGGGATACAGGCTTAAGTTTGCTGTACAGATTAGCAAGCGGTAAGTAAATAAATAGATACAAAATGAATACAAGTTAGATCAAAAGATGTATTTGAAATTAGAGAACAAAATGAAGAGTTCAAATAATTATCACGACAACAATGATTGTTTACCAGTATTTATATATTATCATGCTATTGCTAAAAGTATGTCAGTGGGAAAAAAATGACACATACATTGCATTTTTAATAATAATAATAATAATAATAATAATAATATCCATCCATGCATTTCCTTAACCGGTTATTCCTCACAAGGGTCATGGGGGTGCTGGAGCCTATCCCAGCTGGCTTCGGGTAGTAAGCGGGGTACACCCTGACGGGTTGCGAGCCAATCGCAGATAATAATAATAATAATAACAACAACAACAACAACAATAATAATAATAATAATAATAATAATAATATCCATCCATGCATTTTCTTAACCGCTTATTCCTCACAAGGGCCGTGGGGGTGCTGGAGCCTATCCCAGCTGGCTTCGGGTAGTAGGCGGGGTACACCCTGACGGGTTGCGAGCCAATCGCAGATGATAATAATAATAATAATAATAATAATAATAATATCTTTTGACCATTTACACAACACCATTTTCCTGCAACAAGATTAAAAAGAAAGAACAAAAAAAAGACCGATACTTTTCTCTGGTTTGAATCTCTTCTCTTATTGGTCAAGTCAAGTCAAGTCAAGTCAAGTCAAATCAAGTCAAGTCATCTTTATTTGTATGCCGCTTTCACAAGGATAATGGCAATTATTGGTCAATGATTTCATGACTAGTAGAAGACTAGACTAACAAGGAGTTGTAAACAGATGGTCTTATTCTGTTGGATTATTCAAAATAGTGCCTCTGCTGGTTGCATCCAAGAAGTGCGCTCCGCATGAACTAGGTTGCTTACATTAATCAATCGATTCCGTGCAATTGATAGAATTTTTTAAAGTAATATTAACAGATTTTTGGCATGATAACAGCCAAATATAAAAAATATAAATAATGACTGAACAAATGACAACACTTTTAGCTGAAAGTCTTATTCTGACTGAAAGAATAGAAAATACACCGTTTTCATGGCTGACACCCATCTCTCGTCCCCCAAATAGTCCCTTTGTCCCATTATAATGATACTTTCAGATAAGTGAACCGTGTTGATGTTCTGTTTTTAAGCCTGGCGACATCCTAATAACAACATACTGTACTCTAAAACGAGACCCAATCAGATGAATGTCGCGACCGTTTGCTACCATCTCCGTCGTGCTCATCCTCTTCGTCTGTTTTTCTCCTCTCTCCTTTATTTTCTGTGCGCATGTGCGCGTGTGCGCGCGCGTGAGATGTTGTCTTTGATGGCTGCTCAACAAAGAGAGGGCTGTCTTCGGCTGTAACCTTTCTGCACCAGAATCTGGAACATGACACATGTCAGGCTGTGATAAATGGTGCAGAGTCTCAGTAATTTCACCAGGAATGCCCTTGAGATGCCCAAAACCCCAATCGCAAATGGTATTGTGTTGAATTAAACCATAAAAAGAAATCCTCCCCACCCTTGACATGATAGCGACCGTACGCTGGAAATGAAGAATGTTGTTGTTGTTGTTGTTCTATTCTATTACTTGCACTATTTTGTCTCTTGTGTAAAAAGGGTGTTTATGCAATGTCGTCTTGCTTTCGACGCCACTTGAAGGTTGTGTTGCATGCGTCATTAAGAATGATACCGTCGTGATGAATGCCCAGATTTTTGTGCAATTTGGAATTTCACCAATGTGACAAAAGAAGTCACATAACAGCATTAGTTTAGTTTACTCAAACAATAAAATGAAGCCATAAACCGAAAAGTACCGAGTGTTATATAAGTTGCATTTCAGGTGAGATTTATTTAACAAAAAATTATAAAAAGAAAAGTAGTACTTCTACTCTCACCCAAAATCTCCATTCTCTAATCGTGTTAATAGACACAAACAAAATCTGGTTGGATTCAAAACTTCGAAAAAGTTTTGGTACTGTTAATAATGCTCCCAAAGTATTTGCAAACTGCATAAGAAAATAAAAGAAATGAAAGAAGAAGAAGAAAAATAGAAGCTGTAGTCAGTTGACTTTTTTCAAATTTAAATTATTCAAATATGGTGTTGGTGTTTTATGATCCTCTTCGTTTTAAGCGCATCTTGTCATGTATGCACAATTACAAAGCACTTTTAGGACGGATGCCAATCATATTCGTATTTTTGCTTTTTTACAGTACATGGTCCACCGCAGGATACTATAAAAATCCATTAAAAAAATAAAATAAAATAAATAAGATTGCTTAAAAAACACGCCATATAGCGGGATCTCGAACAATGATTTGTGATACAGTGAGGGAAGGCTGAAGTGTAGTAATTCATGGAGATTTGTTTTTGTGTATTAATCACATCAGATTAAGATATTTGAGTGAGTTTTCATTTACATGAAATAAGTAGGTACAAGCTTTCCTTAGGCACAAGGTGTAGCGGCACCAAGGTAATCTGATTAGGACAAATCGGCACTCGGTTTCGCAAGTACGCATTTAAAGTGGAGAATCTAATGACTATGCAATTAGGCTTAAACAAAATAGATGATGGCCGCTGACAAATAGTATAGACGCAACTCCCCACGGAGGGGCTGAAAAATCACACAATGCAGAATTAGAGTCCCTGGGAGTCTCTCGCTGCGTCTCGTTGTGAGCGCTGATTTAGCTGGCAATTAATCCACAAAAGCAAAAAACTGTGGCTAAACTACTGCTCTAAAAAAAAAAAAAAAAGAAAAGAAGAAGTTGGAATCTTAATTAGGAGCGATGTGTTAGAGAAGCGATGAGGCCCTCCTCGCCCCCCGTTGCTGTTTCCATCCATACTGGTGGGCACGAGTACGTCACATGCTTTTTGCTGTCATCTGCACAGTGCAACTGGGGGCCCCAGGGCTCCTGGGGTGGGGTGGGGGTGTCGTCTTTATTGTCCACAACTTGAGCTTCCCCACTATTAGTGTTGTAAGGATGGCCAAACATTGGTACTGAAGGGCTACGTTGGATTTTTAAAAACAATCAGATCATTTGTGGATGAGAGAATACATAAATAAATAAATAAATCAACAAATAAATAAATAATCACAGAAGACTTGGTAAGGTTCATGGTACATTTTTTTAATCAACCAATTATTTAATACAAATAATTGGCAATATAAAATTTGTTGTGTTACTAATATCTGCTGAAATTTAATTAATTGTATTTGATTATTTGACAAGTGGTAAATGTAGACCAACTGTGAACAATTAAATATAATTGTGTTACTTTACTTGTAATTTATTTAATTTCAATTAATCACCCATTTATTTCATTTAATAAATGCAAAAAATATTAAATGTTTATAAAGCTTTTCATTTTGCCCATTTTATTCTCACATTGTTAAAATGAAATCAATAAACGTACAGTACTATTTACAAAAATACATAAAGTCAAATGTGTAAATTATTTTATTTGTTTATTTATAAACAAATTAGAATTTTTCAACCAATTATTTATTACAATAAATCAAATGTTATATATATGTAAAATTCTCGATTTTGCTGAAATTTTCAGAAATTCACTTTATTAATTTAATTCAAAATGATAAACCACATTGAAAATAATGTATGAAAATGTTAAATGTCAAAAAAAAAATTCAAAAAATTCACGACATTTTTTATTTTTTTTTTGCAATTAATTTAATAGTAAATAATCAACCACATGTTTTATAGGGCAAATAGTTAAAATAATAATTCTAATAAATATAATAAATAAAATAATTAAATGTGTGCAATACTTAATTTATTATGATGAATAAAGTAACCTATTTAATGAATGAGATGGATTAATCAACCAATTATTTAATAAAATTAGATAAAATGTTAAATGTACCTATGTATGTAAATGTTTTGACATTGTTCATCTATTTTAATTTATATCCTACTTTATATAATTTTAATTAAGTAAAAATGAAAAACAATTGTTTACTGAGAGTAAAACCCCATAAAAATATAACCAAATTACCAATTTTAGAGTAGTTGGAGAGTAGTTCAAAATTTCTACCACACAGCAAATGCTACACAGCTTCAAAAGAAACGGCTAATAAATCATCATATCATATATGCATAGCTTTGCCCTATGTGCACTTCTTTTTCTTTTTTAAAATTTATTTATTAGCTGCTTCAGCTTTCGCCGTTGGTCATCGAGAGGTTTTTGAAAAATAGCCCCGGTTTGACTATGCCTGTTCAGCTGGCTGCCTTCAATTTTATACCTGCAAAGTTTCAATCTTGGGCCTCCCCGCGTCCTTTAACACTCGGTTCCCACACTTGCAGCCTCCCCCGCTGCCGCCACCCTCCCCCCTTTTGCGGGATTACTGGTGGAGAGCGCGCTTGTGCTGTTATTTTCAACCTTGGCGGACAGGGTGGCGGCTATAGGAGGGGGCTTCTTGGCTGTGTATTCTGGAAATACGTCAAAGGAAAGCAAAAAGGCAACAATTTTCTGCTTGAATATCCCTCTGACTAAATCCATTGATCATCCTCGGGCTTCCTGGGAGAGAGGGGGAGAGATGGAGAGGCATGTTTTATCCTCTAATAACTCCTACCTTCACCCCCCTCCTGCCTCGCTGTTGTTCTGTTGTTGTTGGTCGCACTTGCGCTCTATTCCTCGGAGAACCGGCGAGATTGAAGTTATTTTATGCTTCAGCTCCCCGGGCCCCAATTTGAAAAGTCCTGTGTGTCACTTTTCACACTCAGCTGCTGTCAGATAGCAGGGAGCGCCGCACACTTCTGTCTTTTTTACTCGGTTCTCCCGGCGAAGGCGTCCGCCGTGCGTTGACAAAATGGGTCAAAGTAAAACAAGGCACGCTTTGTGTATGTTTTAAAGGAAGGCACCTTTAATTTTACATGTATGGCTTGATTGGCAGTAAATAGTTAGTTTAGCTACGAAACATGCATAAGAGCTGAAGAATACACCCCAATATTGATTTATTTAACTTTTTTCAACATAGAAGTACTTCCGTGTTGGAACGCCCTCAAGTGGTGACGTAACAAGTGTGTATACTCGCTTGGCGAACAGTAGTTCACGCAGACAGAACGACGAGAAAGACACAAACGTCACTTATGCCTTACTGTATTGCAAAATTTTGCAAGGTGTCGTCAAGGAAAAACCCGCGAGGAGCACACTGGTATGTTATCCCAAAAAAAAAAGGACTATTTGCGTAGAAAATGGCTTGCTAAGTGCTGTCGACCTCCCGGCAAGGACAAGCAGGCGCGGACGTTATGTTTTATTAGCTCGTAAGTTGTTTATAGTTCACAAATTGACCATGTTCATAATCTTATTTTAACAAAAAATGTATTGAATGTGGATTAGTGTCATTATCATCGGCATGTGCGACGTACTACATTTGTGTTCTGTCCTGCTGTTCTTCCTGTGGTGCATTCCAGTTTCATTTGCATTTCTATTAATTTCGTTCGGATCCCAACCATTGATAACCAGCCTAGGTAACGGCGTCTCGCATTTCCTTACTTCATTTTGTCTATAAATAAACACGGTTAATACACAACCTTCTTGCAAGCTTTCGTTTACATCATCGGGACGCTACGCAAAAAAAGAAAAAAAAAACAGCTAGGGGAGGTTGGGCGCTGTAACGACGATACATATAATTTTACTATTTTTTTCTTTTTCCTGAAATAGTTTGTCAGTTCCACACGTTTTGCATTGCTCGTGCTGTGTGTCACTTTACCTGTTGGATATTTGCTCCTCCAAGACTTTTCTTCTTCACATCTTTCATCGCAACCAAAGCTATCCTGAGAATGTCTATTTAGTATTGCCATGTTGAATGTCTGATGTTCCAGGATGCAGTTGAGATTGTCCGCAAGGAACCGATCCTCGATTTCTTTTATTTCCAGACAGCACACATTCATTAGCGGATTGTCCATTCCTGCAGCTCCCGCACGAGCACCTGCACTCACCCACCGCCTGATTCACTCGTTCATTAAAGTTTATTTTGTGCCCGAAAAGACCATCTGGCGCCACAACTTTCACATCCAAGGCAGACTTTCCTTCGGTAGGGTTATTTTGTCGTGTTGGCTCGAAGCGATAAGGTTTAATCCTTCCGGGTTTGACGCTAGATGCACGGCTGCGTTGCATAGTGCTTCGATCGTGTAGCGTTTACACACTAGTGACGTAAACATCCGGGTTATTCAGTCACGTGTAACAAACATGCCGGCGTTCGATTCATTTTAACATCGGTTTAAAAGTTATTAAATGTACATAAAAAAATAATTACGTCACCAAATTAATTATTGAAAAAGTAGCAACTTTTTGCTGCTAAAAATGGATCAATAAGTAAAGTGTCCCTTTAAAAGATTCATAAAAGTTTGGTTCTGGGGAGCGCGTAACTTGCACCTCTTATTTTGCCTAAATAACCTTTTGACCAGATTTGCTGGGGAACCATATCAATCTTGTTTATGCTAACATTTACAAAGAAAGTATATTCGAGTCAGGAGGAGCAGTCAAAAGTTAAAATACTGTGTAGTCGCCATAAAATAAAACAAAAAAGTAGCTATTCCCAATCACTGTGCCATGTGATTGTCAGGTGTAACGTGGAAAATTGTCCAATTTGATTTTAAATGCTCCGCAGCCATAGCTCACCTGCAACCATAATTAGGATAAACGCTATAGAAGATGGATGGATGGATGGATGGATGGATGGCTCAATGGATATTTTTCTTGGGGCCCGACCAATTGTTGGCCTGCCGATTATTATTATTTTTTTTATAGACCATTATTAGCTCTTATAAAAGGCTTTTTTATGTATGTATTTATTTATTTATTTATTTATTTATTTATTTTTTTACGATTTTTGCCAATTGTTTACACATTACAACACAAAACAAAGACCCTATAGAAGATGGATGTATGGATGGATGTATGGATGGATGGATGTATGGATGGATGGATGGATGGATGGATGGATGGATGGGTATTTTTCTTGGGGCCCAACCAATTCATTTTTTTAACCAACCGATATTAGCTCTTTAAAAAAAATAAAAAAATAAAAAAATAAATAAATAAATAAATAAATAAATAAAAATAAAAATAAATAAATAAATAAATCTGCCAAAAACAATTGCCCATGTTTTGCCAATTTTTCTCTGTACTGTATTTTAAAACTCAAATGTTATGTCAATAATGATTATAATTATTGTTGGAGGAATTTAGGGACCCAAAATAAGTTCTTGTTATCATTATATATACATATTTTGTTTAATCAGCTGATTAATTGTTGATCTGAATTCTAATCCGCCAAATATCAGAATCAGCATTGGGCTCGAAAAAACATATTTATCAGGCCCTAATTTTTATACAAAACAGTGCTATTGATCTTTATTAAAAAGCATAGCACAAAAAAAGTTTTACATTTTTTTTCCCCCAAATATAACTTGGCAAAATTAAAATGTACGAGACAATTGAGTCACAAGCTTGATAATAAAATCTGAAAAATCAAACACAAATGTTACAATCTTCAGCAAAAATAAAAACCTAACCGTTCCAATACTTTTGGTATTTTTATCTGTATTGGCCAAGTGTCTAAATCAATTTCCCCCTTCCAGTTCCGAGTCCGTGTTCGTATGGCCTCTATCGTGTTGTGTCTGGCCTGTTTAGTCATGGTGTCAAGAGGGCCACAGTAGTGGCCGTCTAATTGTGCTTTAGCAGCGCTGGCACCTTCCAGACTGGACCCTCTTCACCTGCCAGCAACCTTCGTCTCTGGCAGACTCAATAAACTGCAGCTAATTGGACGGCGATGACAGACAAGCCGGCCCCAATTTATTGCAGTTTGAAGACAAGCCATTCACCTTGCCTCCGTGCTCCCCTTGAGTCATCATGTCGGAGCATCGCTCTCAGACAAGCACCCCCCCCAAAGCCCACCAAAGCACAAATTTGGCATGTGACGTCTCCATTGTGTGATGCGATGGACATTGGATAGCCCATAAACACAAATATGAATACTTCTATCTGTTTCCGTTTTGCGCAATTAGCATTACAATATAGTTTCATCATTATTCACAAATCAATTTAGAATTGTGCGTAATTGAGCCCTGGTTGATCTCATTTGCTCTGCTGCCACCTGCTAGCTGTTTGTGTACTAACTAGCATTTTTTTCAACCGTTTTTTGCAGTTAAAGGGCTGCATCAAAGCCTTCTGTATGCTCTAGCATAAAAACATAAAAAAACGTATAAATACGTCTTTGGGACACTTTAAATATTTAAAATAGAACGTATTTATACGTTTTTGGGAGTTAATGAGTTTAGTGCCAGTTTTGGGAAGAATTCCAGGGCTTGTACTTTGACAAACTTTTGCAAGGAAATTCGACTAAATGAGCCCTAAATTGAAGCAGCTAACCTAGGGTGAAATCGCAAATGCGAAATCGCATAAATCGCAAAGCTGTTTTGCCTTTGCTATTTGATGTGGGCATATATGGCGTAAAACTTTAATGAGCATTTCAAACCTTCCATGTACAAGAAAGTTTAAAAAAAAAAGTACCAACTCCATTGTTTGACCCAAAATTTGGTATCATATCCATCAAATAAGGACATACAAAAAAAAAAAAAAGTCTCAAGCACGCAATAATTTTGGTCATGACTTCAAAAGATGCAAGTCAATTGTTGAGTTTAAATTTTTTTTTAAATGTAAAGTTCAAGAGCATTATTTATATCAGTCATGAGCTAGTACAATTGCAGACATGTAATTGCTTCTTTTTTTTTTTCGTTGTACCATTATAAGTGGAACGAAAATTATGTGAGTATGAGGATGTATTATTAATGTTTATGCCTAAGAAATTCATGTACATACGCTACTGACTAATGTACATATGTTAAAGTGTAATTGTCTACACGAGCAGGATGACACATTTTCTTTTATTGTAATGTATTAATTTACTGTATTAATAATGAAACTAGTTAAAAGATATAAAGAATAGGACAAGATAAGTGTTTAACTTCTTCCTACTCCCTTTGGACATGTAAACCATCACAAATGATTGCTATGAGTTTCCTCTTTCTTTTATTTTTTTATTTGCTACCTGTTTATGTTTATATATGCTTCTATGTTATGTTTATATGTTCAATAAACAAACAAACAAAACATTCCAAACCAACAGGTAGTCATGACTAGACAACCACTTGGGGCAAATTCCAAGCCACGCACTTCGACAAATTACTCTTATAAGAGAATTCAACCAATGAGCCTATAATTTTATACATTCATTTATTAGTGCTATCTGCATTTAAATGATTATAAGAGAATAATGTATACAATTGCAATTGTCGCTGGAATCAGCATTGCCACAGCATGAACGCCAACATGGAATTGTGTCAATTGCCTTTATGAAAAGACAAACGTACGATTCTACATTTATGTTGGCATATAAACATTCCGTCCAAACGTTGACACTTTTGATGTACTCTGCCAAGCACATTAAGTATCTGAAAGTGATAAAGCTTCAATTTGCTACACCATTAGACTAATTACTGCCATAATTAAGCAACTACTTGATTAGAACTAATGGGCACCTAATTATCCAGGAAGAAAGGATCAGGTGGTAATTAATAGAGTCAAGTTGATGTCTTCTGACTTACCGGCGGCCATTACCAAGCATAAGGGACTGGGAAGAAGAAGAAGAAGAATGAGGACAAACAAAAGAGTGTTTCCGTGTTTACCTTGCCCCTTGTAGCTAACACAAACAACGGTCACACCAGCATGTTGCTTAATGAGAGTTAATATAACATTTCATTTGTTGTTACTGATAATAAGTGCACTTTTACACCACATTTAACTGTGTGGGCACGTGTGCGCGCATGTGGATGCTATCACTTGACTGTAATTGCATTCCACAATGAACATCTCCGCGAGATAAATAGAGACAAATCTAAAATTTATAGAATTCCACCATTTGCATAAAGTGTATTATCTAAACATAAGTGAAAAGCGCGGGTGCCGAAAAGGTCATTAAAATTTAACTGTATCGAATGCGGAAATAGGGACATAATCAATCCATCAATCGTCCGGTTATTTAAGGTGTGTGATTGCAATGAGGCGGACGGCGGCGGCGGTCACGCAAAGTCCGGATAGAATATGCATGCGACCAAGTCGAATCTGACACTTTTTGATGTATACTTCTTCTTTATATTAATGTTTGAATAATATGTGCCTGGAGGGTGGGCTACTGCGAATTAAAACCGAAAATGAAGGTATGTCTTTTCCCATTATGTTGAAATACCTGAATTAAGCAGACACTAATTCCTTGAGTGGTCACCAAACTTTTTACTGCCAGTACCATGTTAAAAAAAAAATAAAAAATTGTCAAAGTACCACCATAATGACGAACATGAAATTACACTAGCATATAAATTACTAATATTGTAATTAAATATTAAAAAAAAAATGGTTGGAAAAAAGTACATGCAACTGAACTGAGAAAATATAAAAAAATAATAATAAAAATAAAATAAGAATCTCTAATAAATAAATAAATAAATACATACATAAATACATAAATAAATAAATAAAAAACTAATGCTTGCATAAGGGCGGCACGGTGGTCGAGTGGTTAGCACGTCTACCTCCCAGTTCTGAGGACTCGGGTTCAAGTCCAGGCTCCGGCCTTCCTGGGTGGAGTTTGCATGTTCTCCCTGTGCCTGCGTGGGTCTTCTCTGGGTACTCCGGTCTCCTAACACATTCCAAAGACATGCATGGCAGGTTAATTGGGCGCTCCGAATTGTCCCTAGGTGTGCTTGTGAGTGTGGATGGTTGTTCGTCACTGTGTGCCCTGCGATTGGCTGGCAACCTGTCCAGGGAGTCTCCCGCCTACTGCCCAGAGCCAGCTGAGATAGGCTCCAGCACCCCCCGTGACCCTTGTGAGGAATAAGTGGTCAAGAAAATGGATGGATGGATGCTTGCATAAACAACGTAAACAAACCTAGTGACTTTTTCTTGTGATGACTTCCATCCAGCTGCAGACAGCATAGGAGATATTCACATGTTCATTCAGATTTTCACTCATGGAAGCAGCACTTCACCAAAGCCACCTGGAATTTCATACTTGACGGGGAGCCAGACACTCCAGAGAACCAACTTTTTGTGTACACAAGCCCTTAAAAAGTAAAATTTCCATCATGTGTCCCCTTTCAAGTTATTTTCAGGAAGCCTCGCAAAGAATAGAATCCTCAAACCGACACCAATCCCGCATGGGCACGTTTGACATTGACGCTCTATTCTATATTCACAAAAATGTTATTGTTGCTCTGCTTTTTATAGCTCCGTGTCATTTTGACAACATTCCAGTGCATGTGGACAGGAAAAAGTTGTCATCGTGGCTCTGGAAATTGTCCAGGGAAGGTGAAGGACATTGAGGGAAATTGTTTTGGGGTCTTCTTTTGACAAGCCCACCACAAACCTTTGGAGTAGCTTTCTTAATAAGATGATGACATATAGAAAACAAGCATACATAGTATTCCTTAACAAGGAATAAAAATAGCATATGTTTTGGCAATTCCTCTTGCAGTTTGGCCATCTGACTCTCGAGCTTTCTACAGATTTGGAACTTTTATGAATGAATTTACACTCTGTGAACAGAGAAAAAAAAAACTCAGAGTTTTTGTGTGACTTACTGTCAGGCATATTTTCCTGAAAATATTGGCGGACCTCCTAATTGCACCACTTTAGAAGTACTAACAGAGGTAGGATTGCTGCAAGTGCCTGGGAGGCAAGTCTCTTCATATTGGTCCCCACCAATCAAACTCACATTGGTTGAACTCCAAATTGTGCGATTTGCAGGAGACAAAATATTCAAAACATTCTATTTCTTGTATTGTTAAAATTAGCCCATTTACAGGCTCATCCAACAAATATGACTTTTGTTACCATGACAACCGGGAACCGCGACTATCTCCCACTACCCCTGTACTGACAACATTGAGCAATCAAGCGCATGCTGTGTATCAAAAGCTAATGCTGTTCTAACACTACTAATTTGTGCAGCCATCAAAACTCAATGCAGCTCTGCTTACCATTGACTTTGAAGTGACAACAGGGGCATTGCATCTGTGGAGGATTTGGACAGTGGCGAGCTTTGCTTGAATGCTGACCTGTGCAAGGCAAGAAAATGTATTTGTATAGCACACTTCATATACACAACTGAAAATCACTAAACAGAACAACTGAAGGCATCCACAAAACAAAGAACATATTGACAACATTTACTTCAATTGTGATTTCAAGTTATTCCATTTGCATGCAGCACGGCAGCTAAATGCTGCTTCACCATGTTTGCTTTGCAAGACATCCCTTTTGGCGCACCCACTATTACTTCTCGCATCCCTTCTTCAGAGGGTGGGCGCACTTAATTAAAAGCACCAATGATTGACATGTCATGATGCAATAGAAACATAATTCATGTATTGTATTTGTTGGAGGGGGTTAGGGATGTCAAATTGACCATACAAATACCACCGATTCACATGTCAAGATGACATTCAAGAACCGTTTCATGTAGCTCTTTTTTAATTATTATTTTTGGTGGATACAAACACCAATTACAGTATTTTATTTTATTTTTTTTGGTGGAGGAGGCATTGAGTGTTTCAGTCTGCGTTTCAGACACCTTGAAGAAAGTAGCTCTTTATCGTCACCCAACCAAATCATGACCAGAGAAATTCTGTGTGCAATTAAGGTCAATTATCCATAAAACAGTCCGTTCAGAAAATATTGGCAGAGCTTCACTTTATTCCTTTTTTGGTCTTATTTTTTTTACAAAAGGGATTTTGTCCTCCCTCCTTCAACACACAGCCCTGTAATGAAAACAAGTTTTTGTTTTTGCAGATGCATTAAATGTTTTAATCCATTGATCACATACTTCATGAGATCACGTTGCTACTTGCGTACATTTACCTTTTTTTTTTAATATATATTTTTTGAAATAAATGATCAAGGTTTTCATGTTATGAGTTGTATTAACTCATTCACTCCCAGCCTTTTTCACTGAAGCAACCCTGTTCCCTGTTTTACTGGATTTGGACTGATTTTTGCAAGGGCCACAGAATATTGTGTTCTACTGCTGTAAAAACATGGACCCTACCAAAAGAAAGTTTAGAGTCTCTTCTTTCATCAGGAAAACAAAGTACATTTGTATCTGTTTCCGTTTTGCAACAATTAGCATTAGAATATAGCTAAGTTTCTTCATTATTCACAAGTTGCTTGTTGCAACGTGGGCCTGGTTGATCTCTTATACTCTGCTGCCACCTGATGGCCGAATTTTGTGATAACTACCATTGCTTTTAAGCAACCTCTTCAGGTCAGAGGCTGCATCAAAGCCTCAAACCCTGCTCTAGTATTAAAAAAAAAACAACAACCAAAAAAACCAAAACAAAACAAAAAAACAAACAAACGTATAAATACGTCTTTGGGAGCAAATGAGTTAATGTGTAGAATATTGAAAAAAAAAATGGATTGAATCAATTTTGGAATAAGGCTGTATTATAGTGTTTAAATGGTAGAAAAAGGCACTGTGAAGACATTATTTGGACGCTACCTGCATATAGAATAAGATTTAACCAAGTTGCCTTCCCTAACTGCAGCGACTTGCAGTGTAATCATCTGCTCGGAGGAGACGAGACGTAAATGGAAGTAATTAGGGATATGTCAAACATAATTAATAAAACAGGTTTGGCTTGTGAAAACACTTGTCAGCGGGATGAATAAAGATTCAGCCTCTTGTGTCTTTCACCTCGCTCCGCTTTTTTTTTTTTTGGTTCAATTAGGTCATGCGCTGCTCCTATAAGTCAGCGCTGCCCTCTTGTTCGCTGAGCCTTTCCTCTTCTAACATGGATAGGACCTGAGGTGTGGAGGAGGAGGTGACATAGTGGAGGTGCAGGATGGTGGTGGTGGTGGGGGGGGGGGGGGGGGGGGGGGGGGCGTGCTCGAGACACCAGCATCCTCTGGAAGGGAAATAAATGTGCCTGTCCATCCAGCGCCTGGATGAAATTAATTGCGGGCTCCTCATGCTGTCTGGGTACAACTGGGGCATTAACATAAGCAATTTGCGTCCAACTTCTGCTTAATAGAGCATCGGACCTGGCCCCGATAAGGCTTTTAAGGTCCCTAATGCATTAGCATAATCATAATATCCAAATATTATAGCGCCGTGATTTGCTAAAGCCCATTCATTATTGATAAGAACAAAAGGTTTTATAAATTACAAAAAGGGGAGCGTGACCTATAATTACGGCTGGCAAATTAGGCCGTGCCGCTAAAGTCGCTTTTGAGGGGGAAATAATGATGTTGGAGACCTTTTTTCTCCCCTCCGGACGGAAACAAATAATAGATGCCTTCACACGTTCACACGGAGGGTTGAGGAGCACGCTCGCGGGTTCGTCAGGGACAATGTACGCGCAACAACAGAGAGCGAGAAGTGTTCCTGACTCGGTCCCGCTAAACTACAGTTAGCATACCTGCGAGTTCTCACCAGTGGGTGACATCCATCCATCCATCCATCCATCCACCCATCCATCCATCCATCCATCCATTTTCTTGAGAGCTTCTTCCTCACAAGGGTCGCGGGGGGTGCTGGCGCCTATCTCAGCTGGCTCTGGGCAGTAGGCAGGGGACACCCTGGACTGGTTGCCAGTGGGTGACAGTTTTTTGTTTGTTTTTTTGTCATTGAGGGCTTTTGTAGTACACCCAAGGAAGGATTAAAAATGTTTTTGTTGTATATATTGTTTAACACACTTATAGTTAGCACCTATTTACTAATTGTCAAGCTTAATTGGGTTGCTATGTAGTGAAGTGCTGCCTTCATGAGTGAAAATACAATCCATGTTTTTAATGTTTTTATGGGCTTTTTTTTTTTTTTTTTTAACACACTGGGATCCCACTTCCACAAGTATTGGAAATGCGCCTCGTTGCAAAACCCTAGTTCCACATTGGGTTTGACTATTTAGTGGACTTCCAAAGCAGGCTGAGTTGAGGGAGGCTAAAAAAAAAAAAGGAGGGAGGTGATTTCAAACTTCTTTGAATTTTTACAAAAAAAAAAAAAAGAAAAAAAAAGAAAGAAAAATCTCATTTGAAGATGCAGGCCAAAATGTGATTAAAAGTGAATTCTGCGGTGTTCAAGCCGCTAGCAAGATTTTAACGTAGCCTCAACTCATTATCCCCACCTCACCTTTGCATCCCTAATTAAAGCTACCCCCTCACAAATGTGCACACTACTTGCAACTATATGAGCAATATACACTGTGTAGAGGCTGACATAACGTTGGTAACATGCTTTATTCATGCTGGGAAGTTGCCAAACATGAAATGTTACCGGTTTGTTGTTGTATTTTTTCGGAATGTCCAATCAATGAACGCTATGAGAAGTGACGAACTACTGAGAATGACACATTCGACGGTTGTTTGCCAGGCCCAACGGTGCAGTGGCCTGGATAGGAAATCAAGTTTACACATATTTACCGTTATTTGTCCCGTGGGCTGTCCAATTCTTTTTTAACTTATGTTGCTGTGTGTGTGTGGTGTGCACGTTAAAGTGATTAACATTATTTGATTACGGCTTCTGTCTCAAGTCTGCAGTTGGTCAGTTTTTGTCGTGCCGTGACTAGTTTAGAAATAATAATTACAAATTTAATTAGATGCATAAAATTGGGCCAGAGAGGAATACTTTTTCAAAGGAGAATTTTCTGTCCCGTCACATAGAGTTTTAGCTTAAGTCTTTATGTATTTTTGCTTTTGCAAGATTGCAAACTCAGTCTTTAAGTGAAACATAGTTACATCGGGCAGTGTTATTTGAAATACATTCATCCATTTTCTTGACCGCTTATTTCTCACAAGGGTGGCGGGGGGTGCTGGCGCCTATCTCAGCTGGCTCTGGGCAGTAGGCGGGGGACACCCTGGACAGGTTGCCAGCCAATCGCAGGGCACACAGAGCCATGCACACAAGCACACTAGGGACAATTCGGAGTGCCGAATTAACCTGCCATGCATGTCTTTGGAATGTGGGAGGAGACCGGAGTACCCAGAGAAGACCCACACGGGAACGGGGAGAACATGCAAACTCCACCCAGGAAGGCCGGAGCCTGGACTCGAACCCGAGTCCTCAGTACTGCGAGGCGGACGTGCTAACCACTAGTCACCGTGCCGCCCATTTGAAATACATAATGAATAAAACAAGTACTGGCAGAGTTAAAAAAAATAAAATAAAAATAAAAAATTCTGCAGATATTCATCTTGCATAGAAATGTTCCTGCGCTTGTCCAATACAAAAATGACCTTCTTGCTGGAGAAGATATGACTTTCACAAAGGAAAGTTCATAATACAAAGAAATTCTGTCAATTGTTTGGTTTCTAAATGAATATTTACATATAATTGATGCTGGAATTGTCAATTAGATGAGATTATATTGCACTTTCTAACAAGCTGATTAGAATTTGGTCCCAAAAATAAATAAATAAATAAGACATGACTACACGGTTTGATTCTGTGTACAAAAGCCAGACTTTGTATTCCTCATTCTTCCTTCATATCCGACTGAAGTGCCTATGGGAGTTATTTTGTTATCTCATTTATTTTTAGGGAAAAAAGGGTGGTCTAAGGGTCCCCCATGTGGCCCGTGATGCACCGCGCTCCTTATCGTTCATTAACCTCTCTTTATAACGTCATTCACGCAGCTCTCCGGGTCATACATCCAGAAAATGATGCTATCAAGGGGCGGACATATTGTGAAGCAACAGCTTTGTTAAAGGTGACTTAGTGTTTCCACTTCCTCTCCTCGTCCCCGTCCAAGTTTTCTAATCTCCGTCTGTCCACAACAATAAGAATTAATTAGCCCGCTTATTTTCCTCTGGATGTTCCGAGGCTCCCCATCTGGATGGAAGCGGGTCCTCTGTGGGCCTGATTAATGGCGTGCGCAGACAGTTGCCACTTCCCCCAGCCGTGCCGCGTGGTCTGGGTCACAACTTCCAGAAGGCAACATAATGGTGGAGGGGGCGGGTGCAGAAGCAAAAGTTGCACTCAAGTAAATTTCACTTCTGGTAGTAAAATACGAGACAGAGACGTTCGAAGTTTAGCATATAGTGACATTAGCAAATGTTTTACCACCCCAGTTGCCACCCCTACTGTTGACATTGAATCTCATGAAATATTGTGTGATTTTTATAAGAATGCACAAAGGTTTTATTGGCTTGGTCCCTGTAGTCTGATATTTGCCGTTATTTGTCCAACACTGACTATAAATACTCCCATAATGATGTAAACGTTAGTTTCTTCTTTGTAACTGTACATGCATTTGGAAAGAACAGCTTGTTAGCTGGGCCGAAGCGTCACTCTTACTAATGGGCTCGTGACTCGCTTGTCAGTAACGTGTCAAAGCGAAGATGACATTTACAGCCTGCTCAAGTCTCTGCCTCCAAACACCCTCGGGGATCCCCTCTTGTAATAAATGGTTACCGTTTTGTTTAACAACGAGGTCAGCGGGTTTAGGTTTATTTGATTTTCTCACACTGTGGAAAAATATTTTTTTGCATGCCGGGCTCCCATTTTCTCCTTCCCCAGTTGAACTTTCTAACAAATGTGAATAATGATGTGCCTTTGCAGATTGGCTGGGAGATGTCACATGGTTAAACAGACAGTGAGCCGTGTGGCATTCTTTTTTAAAGGAACATTCTGTGATCCCAAAGGACAACTTTGCGAATGTAGTTAGCACGGGTGGTATTGTATCGAGTGTCAGACCCAACGGGTCGGCCGCTGCTTGTCACTTTCTGAGTTTTTTTAGGGCCCGAGCAGCGACCGCTGCGAGGTCCCTATTGTTTTTCAAGGAATTCTTATTATTAGGGCCCGAGCAGCGGCGGCGGCGGTGCCGCTGCGAGGCCCTATTGTTTTTGTAGGAATTCTTCTTATTATTAGGGCCCGAGCAGCGGCGGCGGCGGTGCCGCTGCGAGGCCCTATTGTTTTTGTAGGAATTCTTCTTATTATTATTCTTATTATTATTATTCTTATTATTATTCTTCTCCGCAAACAATCGCATTTTTGAGACGCTAAACGTGAACGAAAACTCACCAAACTTTACACGCACATCAGGCCTGGCGAAAAATTTGATATTTTAAAGTCGCCATACATGATAACAGAAAAATGGCTCCATAGCGCCACCTACATAGGTTAAATGGATCCCTGTCCCGCTACGATTGTCCTATGGCGACGAAAATTGTGTGGCACCCGTAGCACATCCAGATGAACAAAAACCTCTTTGATGTGTGTACCCTAAAATAGACAGAAAGTGAGGTATGATCATCTGACTGTCCAATTTTGGCCCAGTTTTGCACATTTACAGGGGTCATACTTTTGCCCGCTTCTCCTACACGGTTAACCCGATTAACTTCAAACTTGGGATGGACCATCTCAACACCTGGGACAACATCATTGTAAAAAATCTAAAGTTTTTGATATACTATATGACGTCGGCGACGCATCAAATTTAGAGTTTAAAAATTCTTACTTCATGAAGCATTGCCGGTTGTACGTTTAATCTAGAGCTACGAAAATTTGTACACATATGTAACAGGCTATGACCTACAAAAAACTCTTTTTGAACCATATGCTAAACCTAACAGGATGTCCGCCATTTTTATTTACTTTGGAATGTGTTGCCATTTTTTGGGCCATTTCATAGGGGTCATATTTTAACGAACTCCTCCTACAGAGTTTATCCGATCATCTTCAAACTTGGTGTGACTCATCTTAAGATGTTGAGGATGAAAAGTTATTGAAAGCTCTTTATTTCGTCGCACGCTGTTGTCGTGGCATGCACTTTTTGCAAAGGAAAAAAATCCCTCTTAATGAAGCATTCCCAGTTGTACGAAGTAGCTAGAGCTACAAAAAATTGTAGACATATGTAACAGCCCACAGTGTACAAAAAAGTCTCTTGGTGCCATGTGCTAAACCCAACAGGAAGTCCCCCAGGGGCCGGGCATCACATTTTGAGCTAGAAAACTCCTCTTTAACGAAGCATTCCCGGTTGTACGTTTCACCTAGCGCGATGATAATTTGCAGGCATACATAAGAGCCCACGATGTACAAAAAAGTCTCTTGGAACCATGTGATAAACCAAACAGGAAGTCTGCCATTTTGATTTACGATGGGATTTGTTGCCATTTTTTGTGGCCTTTTTCAGTTGTCATATTTTAACGAACTCCTCGTACAAAGTTCATCCGACCGTCTTCAAACTTGTGTTTCATCTTAAGATGTTTAAGATGCAAAGTTATCAAAAGTTTTTTATTTTGTCGCACGCTGCTGCTATAGCGATGCAGTTTGCCAAGTGAAGTGCTGCTTTGTTTTTTTATCTATACATGTGTGAAAACTTATGAAACTTTGCAAACACATCAGACTTGTCATGAACATGAATTTTTAGAGATTTATTGTGCAATTTGCAATAAATAGCGCCCTCTAGACATTTTTATGAAGTATTTCCGATTGTATGATTCTGCTAGATTTGTGAAAATTAGGACAGACCCCTATCAGCCTAATACCTACAAAAAAGTATTATGTAGCCATTTGCCAAACCAAAGAGGAAGTCCGCTATTTTGATTTTATTTTGGGAATTATACATCATTTTTGGCCTCTTTCATTAAACTTTGCACAGACAAGGCATGGAAAAAACTAACATTTTAAATGGTCCTTGTTCCATGTAACAGTACCCCAACGTGCCAGTACCCTGACGTGCAAGTAACCCAACGTTGTGCTCAATAGCGCCCTCTATGCATTTTTATGGAGCATTTCCAATTGTATGATTCAAGCGATACACAACTAAAGATGACTTGACCTAGATTTGTGAAAACTGGGAGGCATACCTATTAGCTTAAGACCTACAAAAAGTATTCTGTAGCCGTATGCTAAACCTAAAAGGAAGTCCGCCATTTTGAATTTATTTTGGGAATTGCACACCATCTTTGGCCTTTTGCACTCACAAAGCTTGTCAAAAACATTTTAGATGGTCCTTGTCCGATTTGACAGTACCCCAACGTGCCAGTACCCCGACGTGCAAGTACCCCAACGTGGCCCAGGTTGCGAGGGCCCTTTATAGCTGCTCGCAGCTCTAGTTCTTCTTTTTATTTGTTATTATTCTTTTCCGCAAACAATCACATTTTTGAGACACTAAACGTGAACGAAAACTCACCAAACTTTACACACACGTCAGGCCTGGCGAAAAATTTGATATTTTAAAGTCGCCATAGGTGATAACAGAAAAATGGCTCCATAGCGCCACCTACATAGGTTAAACAGATCCCTGGCCCGCTACGATTGTCCGACGGCTATGAAAATTGTGTGGCACCTGTAGCACATCCAGATGAACAAAAACCTCTTTGATGTGTGTACCCTAAAATAGACAGGAAGTGAGATATGAGTATTTAAATGTCCAATTTTGGCCAATTTTTGCACATTTACAGGGGTCATAGGCCTGCTTCTCCTACACGGTTAATCCAATTGACTTCAAACTTGGGATGTACCATCTCAAGACCTGGGACAACACCATGGTAAAAAATCTAAAGTTTTCGACATACTATATGACGGCGGTGGGGCATCAAATTTAGAGTTTCAAAACTCTTACTAAACGTAGTATTGCCGGTTGTATGTTTAACCTAGAGCTACGAAAATTGGTACACATATGTAACAGACTATGACCTACAAAAAAGTCTGTTGGTGCCATATGCTAAACCCAACAGGAAGTCCGCCAGAGGCGGGGCATCAAATTTTGAGTTTCAAAATTCTTACTTAATGAAGCATTCCCGGCTGTACGTTTCACCTAGAGTTACCAAAATTTAAAGACATATGTAACAGCCCTCAAGGTACAAAAAACTCTTTTTGAACCATATGCTAAACCTAACAGAAAGTCCACCATTTTGATTTACTTTGGAACGTGTTCCCATTTTTTTGGCCATTTCATAGGGGTCCTATTTTAACGAACTCCTCTTACAGAGTTTATCCGATCATCTTCAAACTTGGTGTGATTCATCTTAAGATGTTGAAGATGAAAAGTTATTGAAAGCTTTTTATTTCGCTGCACGCTGTTGTCGTGGCATGCACTTGTTTGCAAAGGAAAAAAATTCTTCTTAATGAAGAATTCTCAGTTGTACGAAGCAGCTAGAGCTACGAAAATTTGTAGACATATGTAACAGCCCACGATGTACAAAACAGTCTCTTGCTGCTTTGTGCTAAACCCAACAGGAAGTCCCGCAAGGGCCGGGCATCACTTTTTGAGCTAAAAAACTCCTCTTTAACGAAGCATTCCCGGTTGTACCTTTCACCTAGCGCTATGATAATTTGGAGGCATACATAAGAGCCCACGGTGTACAAAAAAGTCTTTTAGAACCATATGCTAAGCCAAACAGGAAGTCCGGCATTTTGATTTACTTTGCTATTTGTAGCCATTTTTTGGGGGCCTTTTATAGGCCTCATATTTTCTACAAAACTTATCAGATTGTCTTCATTCTTTGGCATGTTTCATCTGAAGTATTGCCGGTTATACGTTTAATCTAGAGCTACGAAAATTGGTACACATATGTAACAGACTATGATCTACAAAAAAGCCTGTTGGTGCCATATGCTAAACCTAACAGGAAGTCCGCCAGAGGCAGGGCATCAAATTTTGCATTTCAAAATTTTTACTTAATGAAGCATTTCCGGCTGTACGTTTCACCTAGAGTGACCAAAATTTGAAGACATATGTAACAGCCCTCGAGGTACAAAAAACTCTTTTTGAACCATATGCTAAACCTAACAGGAAGTCTGCCATTTTGATTTACTTTGGAACATGTTGCCATTTTTTTGGCCATTTCATAGGGGTCTTATTTTAACGAACTCCTCCTACAGAGTTTATCCGATCATCTTCAAACTTGGTGTGATTCATCTTAAGATGTTGACGATGAAAAGTTATTGAAAGCTTTTTATTTCGTCGCACGCTGTTGTCGTGGCATGCACTGTTGGCAAAGGAAAAAAAAATCTTTCTTAATGCAGCGTTCCCAGTTGGACGAAGCAGCTCGAGCTACAAAAATTTGTAGACATATGTACACATTTGTCCACATATATATATTTACATATGCATGTAAAAAAATTATGTCAGGCTAAACTAAATGGTTGATTAGGCCCCACACATTTTCACCTTACCCTACCCGGCCCTCTTTGCAAAAGGTTTGAACACTCCTGGCCTAAACCTAGGTGTATACTCAAACTATGCACGCACATAAAGCCTGGAACAAAATGTGTAATTTAGAGGGTTCTTGTTTTGTTTTTTGTATTCCTTATATTTCATGTCATTATACTTGACACACTATTTTTACTACTCACTGAATCAGTTATAAGAACATTTAATTGATACAATCCAATCACATCCTAGAGAATTGAAAACACATTCAATCATGAGGTTGTTAAGACACATTTACTTCTGTAGCACTTAACCACAAACAAGTTGCGACATCCCCTGATCTAACCCTCCAACCGGGCAAGGAAAAACTTTCAGGGGTCATATTTTAACGAACCCCTCCTACAAAATTTATCCGACTGTCTTCAAACTTGGTGTGTTTCATCTTAAGATGTTTAAGATGCAAAGTAATCGAAAGTTTTTTATTTTGTAACACGCTGTTGCCATAGCAATGCATTGTTTGTCAAGTGCTGCTTTTTTTTTTTATACACATGAAAACTCATGGAACTTTGCAAACACATCAGACTTGTCATGAACATGAATTTTCAGAGATTTATTGTGCAATTTGCAATAAATAGCGCCCTCTAGACCTTTTTATGAAGCATTTCCGATTGTATGATTATGCTAGACCTACAAAAAAGTATTATGTAGCCATTTGCCAAACCAAAGAGGAAGTCCGCTATTTTGATTTTATTTTGGGAATTATACATCATTTTTGGCCTTTTTCATTCAACTTTGCACAGACAAGGCATGGAAAAAACTAACATTTTAAATGGTCCTTGTTCCATGTAACAGTTGTCAAGTGCTGCTTTTTTTTTTTTTTATACACATGAAAACTCATGAAACTTTGCAAACACATCAGACTTGTCATGAACATGAATTTTCAGAGATTTATTGTGCAATTTGCAATAAATAGCGCCCTCTAGACATTTTTATGAAGCATTTCCGATTGTATGATTATGCTAGACCTACAAAAAAGTATTATGTAGCCATTTGCCAAACCAAAGAGGAAGTCCGCTATTTTGATTTTATTTTGGGAATTATACATAATTTTTGGCCTTCTTCATTAAACTTTGCACAGACAAGGCATGGAAAAAACTAACATTTTAAATGGTCCTTGTTCCATGTAACAGTACCCCAACGTGCCAGTACCCTGACGTGCAAGTAACCCAACGTTGTGCTCAATAGCGCCCTCTATGCATTTTTATGGAGCATTTCCAATTATATGATTCAAGCGATACACAACTAAAGATGACTTGACCTAGATTTGTGAAAACTGGGAGGCATACCTATTAGCTTAAGACCTACAAAAAGTATTCTGTAGCCGTATGCTAAACCTAAAAGGAAGTCCGCCATTTTGAATTTATTTTGGGAATTGCGCACCATATTTTGCGTTTTGATTAAACTTTGCACACACAAGGCTTGTCAAAAACATTTTAGATGGTCCTTGTCCTATTTGACAGTACCCCAACGTGCCAGTACCCCGACGTGCAAGTACCCCAACGTGGCACGCCTTTGCTGTAGCGATGCATTGTTTGCAAAGAATTTTTTTTTTTTATATGATTCAGCTAGATGTGTGAATATTGGGAGGCATACCTATCAGCCGAATACCTCGACAAAGCATTCCATAGCAATGTGAACAAACACAAAAAGCATGGCAAAACATTTACAATTTAGACGGTTTCTTATGAAACAGTACCCTAACGTGCCAGTACCCCGACGTGCAAATACCCCAACGTGGCACGGGTTGCGAGGGCCCTTTATAGCTGCTCGCAGCTCTAGTTAGGGCCCGAGCAGCGGCGGCGGCGGTGCCGCTGCGAGGCCCTATTGTTTTTGTAGGAATTCTTCTTATTATTATTATTCTTATTATTATTCTTCTCCGCAAACAATCGCATTTTTGAGACACTAAACGTGACCGAAAACTCACCAAACTTTACACGCACATCAGGCCTGGCGAAAAATTTGATATTTTAAAGTCGCCATACATGATAACAGAAAAATGGCTCCTTAGCGCCCCCTACATAGGTTAAACGGATCCCTGTCCCGCTACGATTGTCCGACGGCTATGAAAATTGTGTGGCACCTGTAGCACATCCCAATGAACAAAAACCTCTTTGAAGTGTGTACCCTAAAATAGACAGAAAGTGAGGTATGAGTATTTAAATGTCCAATTTTTGCCAATTTTTGCACATTTACAGGGGTCATACTTTTGCCCGCTTCTCCTACACGGTTAACCCGATTGACTTCAAACTTGGGATGTACCATCTCAACACCTGGGACAACATCATTGTGAAAAATGAAAAGTTTTTGATATACTATATGACGGCGGCGGCGCATCAAATTTAGAGTTTAAAAATTCTTACTTCACGAGGCATTGCCGGTTGTACGTTTAATCTAGAGCTACGAAAATTGGTACACATATGTAACAGGCTATGACCTACAAAAAACTCTTTTTGAACCATATGCTAAACCTAACAGGAAGTCCACCATTTTGATTTATTTTGGAACGTGTTGCCATTTTTTTGGCCATTTCATTGGAGTCTTATTTTAACGAACTCCTCCTACAGTGTTTATCCGATCATCTTCAAACTTGGTGTGATTCATCTTAAGATGTTGAAGATGAAAAGTTATTGAAAGCTTTGTATTTCGTCGCACGCTGTTGTCATGGCATGCACTGTTTGCAAAGGAAAAAAAATATCCTTAAAGAAGCATTGCCAGTTGTACGAAGCAGCTAGAGCTACGAAAATTTGTAGACATATGTAACAGCCCAAGATGTACAAAAAAGTCTCCTGGTGCCCTGTGCTAAACCCAACAGGAAGTCCCCCAGGGGCCGGGCATCACATTTTGAGCTAAAAAAAACTCCTCTTTAACAAAGCATACCCGGCTGTACGTTTCACCTAGAGTTACCAAAATTTGTAGAGGTATATAACAGCCCTCGATTTACAAAAAACTCTTTTTGAACCATATGCTAAACCTAACAGGACGTCCGCCATTTTGATTTACTTTGGAATGTGTTGCCATTTTTTTTGGCCATTTCATAGGGGTCATATTTTAACAAACTCCTCCTACAGAGTTTATCCGATCATCTTCAAACTTGGTGTGATTCATCTTAAGATGTTGAAAATGAAAAGTTATTGAAAGTTTTTTATTTCGTCACATGCTGTTATCGTGGCATGCACTTTTTGCAAAGGAAAAAAATCCTTCTTAATGAAGCATTCCCAGTTGTACGAAGCAGCTAGAGTGACGAAAAATTGTAGACATATGTAACAGCCCAGGATCTACAAAAATGTCTCTTGGTGCCATGTGCTAAACGCAACAGGAAGTCCCCCAGGGGCCGGGCATCACATTTTGAGCTAAAAAACTCCTCTTTAACTAAGCATTCCCGGTTGTACGTTTCACCTAGCGCTATGATAATTTGCAGGCATACATAAGAGCCCACGATGTACAAAAAAGTCTCTTGGAACCATGGGCTAAACCAAACAGGAAGTCCGCCATTTTGATTTATGATGGGATTTGTTGCCATTTTTTGTGGCCTTTTTCAGGGGTCATATTTTAACGAACCCCTCCTACAAAATTTATCCGACTGTCTTCAAACTTGGTATGTTTCATCTTAAGATGTTTAAGATGCAAAGTAATCGAAAGTTTTTTATTTTGTCACACGCTGTTGCCATAGCAATGCATGGGAATTGCACACCATATTTTGCGTTTTGATTAAACACCTAAAGCTATGATAATTTGCAGGCAAACATAAGAGCTCAGGATGTACAAAAAAAGTCTCTTGGAGCAATATGCTAAACCAATCAGGAAGTCCACCATTTTGATTTACGTTGGGATTTGTAGCCATTTTTTGTGGCCTTTTTTAGGGGTCATATTTTAACGAACTCCTCCTACAAAATTTATCCGACTGTCTTTAAACTTGGTGTGCTTCATCTTAAGATGTTTAAGATGCAAAGTTATCGAAAGTTATTTATTTTGTCGCACGCCGTTGTCATGGCGATGCATTGTTTGCCAAGTAAAATGTTACTTTTTTTTTTGGGTCTAAACATGTGCAAAAACTCATGAAACTTTACACACACATCAGGCTTGTCATCAGCATGAATATTTTAGAGATTTCTTATTCAATTTGCAATAAATGGTTCAATAGCGCCCTCTAGACATTTTTATGAAGCTTTTGCAAATGTTTTGTGTTTTATGATTCAGCTAGATTTGTATAAATTGGGATACCTATCAGCCTAAGACTTACAAAAAGGTTTCTAAAGCCATATGCTGAATCAAAAAGGAAGTCTGCCATTTTGATTTACTTTGGTATTTGTAGCCATTTTTTGGGGCCTTTTATAGGGGTCATATTTTCAACAGAACTTATCAGATCGTCTTCATTCTTTGGCGTGTTTCATCTTAAGATATTTAAGATGAAAAGTTATTGAATTTTTTTATTTTGTCACACGCCTTTGCTGTAGCCATGCATTGTTTGTGAAGAAAAATGCTTTTTTGAGAGTCTAAATATGGGTGAAAACTCACAAAACTTTGCACACGCACCAGACCTGTCTAGAACATGAATATTTTATTTAGAGATTTGTTGTGCTATTTGTAATAAATGGCTCAATAGCGCCCTCTAGACATTTTTATGAAGTCTTTCCGATTATATGATTCAGCTAGATGTGTGAATATTGGCAGGCATGCCGAATATATTCAAAAAGTATTCTATATAGCCATGTGCCAATCCATTTTGATTTTATTTTGTTAATTGTGCATCGTTTTTGGCCTTTCCATGAAACTTTAAAAACACAAAGCATGGCAAAAACGTTTACAATTTAGATGGTTTCCTATTTGACAGTACCCCAACATGCCAGTACCCCGACGTGCAAATACCCCAACGTGGCCCGGGTTGCGAGGGCCCTTTATAGCTGCTCGCAGCTCTAGTTCTTCTTATTATTATTCTTCTCCGCAAACAATCGCATTTTTGAGACACTAAACGTGACCAAAAACTCACCAAACTTTACACGCACATCAGGCCTGGCGAAAAATTTGATATTTTAAAGTCGCCATACATGATAACAGAAAAATGGTTCCTTAGCGCCCCCTACATAGGTTAAACGGATCCCTGTCCCGCTACGATTGTCCGACGGCTATGAAAATTGTGTGGCACCTGTAGCACATCCCAATGAACAAAAACCTCTTTGAAGTGTGTACCCTAAAATAGACAGAAAGTGAGGTATGAGTATTTAAATGTCCAATTTTTGCCAATTTTTGCACATTTACAGGGGTCATACTTTTGCCCGCTTCTCCTACACGGTTAACCCGATTGACTTCAAACTTGGGATGTACCATCTCAACACCTGGGACAACATCATTGTGAAAAATGAAAAGTTTTTGATATACTATATGACGGCGGC
Source organism: Festucalex cinctus (assembly GCF_051991245.1). Classification (NCBI taxonomy): domain Eukaryota; kingdom Metazoa; phylum Chordata; class Actinopteri; order Syngnathiformes; family Syngnathidae; genus Festucalex; species Festucalex cinctus. Next base: position 25,818,417 of record NC_135413.1, on the reverse strand, counting down.
GGCGCATCAAATTTAGAGTTTAAAAATTCTTACTTCACGAAGCATTGCCGGTTGTACGTTTAATCTAGAGCTACAAAAATTGGTACACATATGTAACAGGCTATGACCTACAAAAAACTCTTTTTGAACCATATGCTAAACCTAACAGGAAGTCCACCATTTTGATTTATTTTGGAACGTGTTGCCATTTTTTTGGCCATTTCATTGGGGTCTTATTTTAACGAACTCCTCCTACAGTGTTTATCCGATCATCTTCAAACTTGGTGTGATTCATCTTAAGATGTTGAAGATGAAAAGTTATTGAAAGCTTTGTATTTCGTCGCACGCTGTTGTCATGGCATGCACTGTTTTTAAAGGAAAAAAATATATCCTTCAAGAAGCATTCCCATTTGTACGAAGCAGCTAGAGCTATGAAAATTTGTAGACATATGTAACAGCCCAAGATGTACAAAAAAGTCTCTTGGTGCCCTGTGCTAAACCCAACAGGAAGTCCCCCAGGGGCCGGGCATCACATTTTGAGCTAAAAAACTCCTCTTTAACAAAGCATACCCGGCTGTACGTTTCACATAGAGTTACCAACATTTGTAGAGGTGTAAAACAGCCCTCGAGGTACAAAAAACTCTTTTTGAACCATATGCTAAACCTAACATGACGTCCGCTATTTTGATTTACTTTGGAATGTGTTGCCATTTTTTTTGGCCATTTCATAGGGGTCATATTTTAACAAACTCCTCCTACAGAGTTTATCCGATCATCTTCAAACTTGGTGTGATTCATCTTAAGATGTTGAAAATGAAAAGTTATTGAAAGTTTTTTATTTCGTCACACGCTGTTGTCGTGGCATGCACTTTTTGCAAAGGAAAAAAAATCCTTCTTAATGAAGCATTCCCAGTTGTACGAAGCAGCTAGAGCGACGAAAAATTGCAGGCATACATAAGAGCCCACGATGTACAAAAAAGTCTCTTGGAACCATGTGCTAAACCAAACAGGAAGTCCGCCATTTTGATTTATGATGGGATTTGTTGCCATTTTTTGTGGCCTTTTTCAGGGGTCATATTTTAACGAACCCCTCCTACAAAATTTATCCGACTGTCTTCAAACTTGGTATGTTTCATCTTAAGATGTTTAAGATGCAAAGTAATCGAAAGTTTTTTATTTTGTCACACGCTGTTGACATAGCAATGCATCGAATTGCACACCATATTTTGCGTTTTGATTAAACAGACAAAGCATTCCCGGTTGTACGTTTCACCTAAAGCTATGATAATTTGCAGGCATACATAAGAGCCCGTGATGTACAAAAAAAGTCTCTTGGAACCATGTGCTAAACAAAACAGGAAGTCTGCCATTTTGATTTATGATGGGATTTGTTGCCATTTTTTGTGGCCTTTTTCAGGGGTCATATTTTAACGAACCCCTCCTACAAAATTTATCCGACTGTCTTCAAACTTGGTGTGTTTCATCTTAAGATGTTTAAGATGCAAAGTAATCGAAAGTTTTTTATTTTGTAACACGCTGTTGCCATAGCAATGCATTGTTTGTCAAGTGCTGCTTTTTTTTTTTTTATACACATGAAAACTCATGAAACTTTGCAAACACATCAGACTTGTCATGAACATGAATTTTCAGAGATTTATTGTGCAATTTGCAATAAATAGCGCCCTCTAGACATTTTTATGAAGCATTTCCGATTGTATGATTATGCTAGACCTACAAAAAAGTATTATGTAGCCATTTGCCAAACCAAAGAGGAAGTCCGCTATTTTGATTTTATTTTGGGAATTATACATAATTTTTGGCCTTCTTCATTAAACTTTGCACAGACAAGGCATGGAAAAAACTAACATTTTAAATGGTCCTTGTTCCATGTAACAGTTGTCAAGTGCTGCTTTTTTTTTTTTTTTTATACACATGAAAACTCATGAAACTTTGCAAACACATCAGACTTGTCATGAACATGAATTTTCAGAGATTTATTGTGCAATTTGCAATAAATAGCGCCCTCTAGGCATTTTTATGAAGCATTTCCGATTGTATGATTATGCTAGACCTACAAAAAAGTATTATGTAGCCATTTGCCAAACCAAAGAGGAAGTCCGCTATTTTGATTTTATTTTGGGAACTATACATCATTTTTGGCCTTTTTCATTAAACTTTGCACAGACAAGGCATGGAAAAAACTAACATTTTAAATGGACCTTGTTCCATGTAACAGTACCCCAACGTGCCAGTACCCTGACGTGCAAGTAACCCAACGTTGTGCTCAATAGCGCCCTCTATGCATTTTTATGGAGCATTTCCAATTGTATGATTCAAGCGATACACAACTAAAGATGACTTGACCTAGATTTGTGAAAACTGGGAGGCATACCTATTAGCTTAAGACCTACAAAAAGTATTCTGTAGCCGTATGCTAAACCTAAAAGGAAGTCCGCCATTTTGAATTTATTTTGGGAATTGCGCACCATATTTTGCGTTTTGATTAAACTTTGCACACACAAGGCTTGTCAAAAACATTTTAGATGGTCCTTGTCCTATTTTACAGTACCCCAACGTGCCAGTACCCCGACGTGCAAGTACCCCAACGTGGCCCGGGTTGCGAGGGCCCTTTATAGCTGCTCGCAGCTCTAGTTCTTCTTCTTTTTATTTGTTATTATTCTTTTCCGCAAACAATCACATTTTTGAGACACTAAACGTGAACGAAAACTCACCAAACTTTACACACACGTCAGGCCTGGCGAAAAATTTGATATTTTAAAGTCGCCATAGGTGATAACAGAAAAATGGCTCCATAGCGCCACCTACATAGGTTAAACAGATCCCTGGCCCGCTACGATTGTCCGACGGCTATGAAAATTGTGTGGCACCTGTAGCACATCCAGATGAACAAAAACCTCTTTGATGTGTGTACCCTAAAATAGACAGGAAGTGAGATATGAGTATTTAAATGTCCAATTTTGGCCAATTTTTGCACATTTACAGGGGTCATACTTTTGCCTGCTTCTCCTACACGGTTAATCCAATTGACTTCAAACTTGGGATGTACCATCTCAAGACCTGGGACAACACCATGGTAAAAAATCTAAAGTTTTCGACATACTATATGACGGCGGTGGGGCATCAAATTTAGAGTTTCAAAACTCTTACTAAACGTAGTATTGCCGGTTGTATGTTTAACCTAGAGCTACGAAAATTGGTACACATATGTAACAGACTATGACCTACAAAAAAGTCTGTTGGTGCCATATGCTAAACCCAACAGGAAGTCCGCCAGAGGCGGGGCATCAAATTTGGAGTTTCAAAATTCTTACTTAATGAAGCATTCCCGGCTGTACGTTTCACCTAGAGTTACCAAAATTTAAAGACATATGTAACAGCCCTCAAGGTACAAAAAACTCTTTTTGAACCATATGCTAAACCTAACAGAAAGTCCACCATTTTGATTTACTTTGGAACGTGTTCCCATTTTTTTGGCCATTTCATAGGGGTCCTATTTTAACGAACTCCTCTTACAGAGTTTATCCGATCATCTTCAAACTTGGTGTGATTCATCTTAAGATGTTGAAGATGAAAAGTTATTGAAAGCTTTTTATTTCGCTGCACGCTGTTGTCGTGGCATGCACTTGTTTGCAAAGGAAAAAAATTCTTCTTAATGAAGAATTCTCAGTTGTACGAAGCAGCTAGAGCTACGAAAATTTGTAGACATATGTAACAGCCCACGATGTACAAAAAAAGTCTCTTGCTGCTTTGTGCTAAACCCAACAGGAAGTCCCGCAAGGGCCGGGCATCACTTTTTGAGCTAAAAAACTCCTCTTTAACGAAGCATTCCCGGTTGTACCTTTCACCTAGCGCTATGATAATTTGGAGGCATACATAAGAGCCCACGATGTACAAAAAAGTCTTTTAGAACCATATGCTAAACCAAACAGGAAGTCCGGCATTTTGATTTACGCCTTTTTTAGGGGTCACATTTCAACGAACTCCTACGAAATTTATCCGACTGTCTTCCAACTTGGTGTGTTTCATCTTAAGATGTTTAAGATGCAAAGTTATCGAAAGTTTTTTTTATTTTGTCGCAAGCCGTTGCCATAGCGATGCATTATTTGCCAAGTAAAATGCTGCTTTTTTTTTTTTTTTGTCTAAACGAGCGAAAACTCATGAAACTTTACACACACATCAGACTTGTCATAAACATGAATATTTTAGAGATTTCTTGTGCAATTTGCAATAAATGGCTCAATAGCGCCTTATAGACATTTTTATGAAGCTTTTGGAAATGTATGATTCAGCTAGATTTGTCAAAATTGGGATACCTATCAGCCTAAGACTGACAAAAAAGTTTCTAAAGCCATATGCTAAACCAAACAGGAAGTCTGCCATTTTGATTTACTTTGCTATTTGTAGCCATTTTTTGGGGCCTTTTATAGGCCTCATAATTTCTACAAAACTTATCAGATCGTCTTCATTCTTTGGCGTGTTTCATCTGAAGATATTTAAGATGAAAAGTTATTGAAATTGTTTGTCACGCCTTTGCTCTAGCGATGCATTGTTTGCAAAGAAAAATGCTTTTTTTTTTTGAAAGTCTAAACATGAGCGAAAACTCAAAACTTTGCACACAGATCAGACCTCTCAAGAACATGAATATTTTAGAGATTTGTTGTGCAATTTGTAATAAATGGCTCAATAGCGCCCTCTAGACATTTTTATGAAGTATTTCCGATTATATGATTCAGCTAGATGTGTGAATATTTGGAGGCACACCTATCAGTCTAATACCTACAAAAATTATTCTATAGCCATGTGGCAAACCATTTTGATTTTATTTTGTTAATTGTGCATCATTTTTGGCCTTTCCATGAAACTTTGCAAGCACAAAGCATGGCAAAAACATTTACAATTTAGACGGTTTCCTATGAAACAGTACCCCAACATGTCAGTACCCCGACGTGCAAGTACCCCAACGTGGCCCAGGTTGCGAGGGCCCTTTATAGCTGCTCGCAGCTCTAGTTATTCTTCTTTTTCTTCTCCGCAAACAATCGCATTTTTGAGACACTAAACGTGAACGAAAACTCACCAAACTTTACACGCACATCAGGCCTGGCGAAAAATTTGATATTTTAAAGTCGCCATACATGATAACAGAAAAATGGCTCCTTAGCGCCCCCTACATAGGTTAAACGGATCCCTGTCCCGCTACGATTGTCCGACGGCTATGAAAATTGTGTGGCACCTGTAGCACATCCCAATGAACAAAAACCTCTTTGAAGTGTGTACCCTAAAATAGACAGAAAGTGAGGTATGAGTATTTAAATGTCCAATTTTTGCCAATTTTTGCACATTTACAGGGGTCATACTTTTGCCCACTTCTCCTACACGGTTAACCCGATTGACTTCAAACTTGGGATGTACCATCTCAACACCTGGGACAACATCATTGTGAAAAATGAAAAGTTTTTGATATACTATATGACGGCGGCGGCGCATCAAATTTAGAGTTTAAAAATTCTTACTTCACGAAGCATTGCCGGTTGTACGTTTAATCTAGAGCTACGAAAATTGGTACACATATGTAACAGGCTATGACCTACAAAAAACTCTTTTTGAACCATATGCTAAACCTAACAGGAAGTCCACCATTTTGATTTATTTTGGAACGTGTTGCCATTTTTTTGGCCATTTCATTGGGGTCTTATTTTAACGAACTCCTCCTACAGTGTTTATCCGATCATCTTCAAACTTGGTGTGATTCATCTTAAGATGTTGAAGATGAAAAGTTGAAAAGCTTTGTATTTCGTCGCACACTGTTGTCATGGCATGCACTGTTTTTAAAGGAAAAAAAATATCCATAAAGAAGCATTCCCATTTGTACGAAGCAGCTAGAGCTACGAAAATTTGTAGACATATGTAACAGCCCAAGATGTACAAAAAAGTCTCTTGGTGCCCTGTGCTAAACCCAACAGGAAATCCCCCAGGGGCCGGGCATCACATTTTGAGCTAAAAAACTCCTCTTTAACAAAGCATACCCGGCTGTACGTTTCACATAGAGTTACCAAAATTTGTAGAGGTATATAACAGCCCTCGAGGTACAAAAAACTCTTTTTGAACCATATGCTAAACCTAACAGGACGTCCGCCATTTTGATTTACTTTGGAATGTGTTGCCATTTTTTTTGGCCATTTCATAGGGGTCATATTTTAACAAACTCCTCCTACAGAGTTTATCCGATCATCTTCAAACTTGGTGTGATTCATCTTAAGATGTTGAAAATGAAAAGTTAGTGAAAGTTTTTTATTTCGTCACACGCTGTTGTCGTGGCATGCACTTTTTGCAAAGGAAAAAAAATCTTATTAATGAAGCATTCCCAGTTGTACGAAGCAGCTAGAGCGACGAAAAATTGTAGACATATGTAACAGTCCAGGATGTACAAAAAAAGTCTCTTGGTGCCATGTGCTTAACCCAACAGGAAGTCCCCCAGGGGCCGGGCATCACATTTTGAGCTAAAAAACTCCTCTTTAACGAAGCATTCCCGGTTGTACGTTTCACCTAGCGCTATGATAATTTGCAGGCATACATAAGAGCCCATGATGTACAAAAAAAGTCTCTTGGAACCATGTGCTAAACCAAACAGGAAGTCTGCCATTTTGATTTATGATGGGATTTGTTGCCATTTTTTGTGGCCTTTTTCAGGGGTCATATTTTAACGAACCCCTCCTACAAAATTTATCCGACTGTCTTCAAACTTGGTGTGTTTCATCTTAAGATGTTTAAGATGCAAAGTAATCGAAAGTTTTTTATTTTGTAACACGCTGTTGCCATAGCAATGCATTGTTTGTCAAGTGCTGCTTTTTTTTTTTTTATACATGGAAAACTCATGAAACTTTGCAAACACATCAGACTTGTCATGAACATGAATTTTCAGAGATTTATTGTGCAATTTGCAATAAATAGCGCCCTCTAGACATTTTTATGAAGCATTTCCGATTGTATGATTATGCTAGACCTACAAAAAAGTATGTAGCAGCCATTTGCCAAACCAAAGAGGAAGTCCGCTATTTTGATTTTATTTTGGGAATTATACATCATTTTTGGCCTTTTTCATTAAACTTTGCACAGACAAGGCATGGAAAAAACTAACATTTTAAATGGTCCTTGTTCCATGTAACAGTACCCCAACGTGCCAGTACCCTGACGTTCAAGTAACCCAACGTTGTGCTCAATAGCGCCCTCTATGCATTTTTATGGAGCATTTCCAATTGTATGATTCAAGCGATACACAACTAAAGATGACTTGACCTAGATTTGTGAAAACTGGGAGGCATACCTATTAGCTTAAGACCTACAAAAAAGTATTCTGTAGCCGTATGCTAAACCTAAAAGGAAGTCCGCCATTTTGAATTTATTTTGGGAATTGCACACCATATTTTGCGTTTCGATTAAACTTTGCACACACAAGGCTTGTCAAAAACATTTTAGATGGTCCTTGTCCTATTTGACAGTACCCCAACGTGCCAGTACCCCGACGTGCAAGTACCCCAACGTGGCCCGGGTTGCGAGGGCCCTTTATAGCTGCTCGCAGCTCTAGTTTAATTTTATTTTTTTACTAGCGCCTCCTACTAGCCGCTTTTGTTAGCTACTCCAGCCTATGGCTCCGACTAACTCCTGCTAGTCGCTCTTGCTAGCTGCTAATTCCAGCTCCCTCGGTCTTTCGGTATCGCTCGCCGAGATGCTCATTTTCTGACGCAAAATAAGAATTGTTGGTAGACTTGCGAAATATGGTCCCTGTGAACCACTTTGGTGTGCGTGCTCCTGTGTGCTTCTAATGCTATTCTTTGCCCACTAGATGGCGCTAGGGATTACTGAATGTCCCTTTAATGAATTGGTGGTCAGAGAAGAAATTAAAATCGTATCCAAAAGGCAACCACCTCACAACATCCATCAACCTTCTCTTAGATCTTCCTGCTCCATACTCATCACCCTTCCACCGATATGCTCGCGATCTCTCCTCTAGACTTGTCCAAGCCATCTAAACAATCTAACCTTGGCTGTCCCACTGATGAGCTCATTTCTAGTCCTATCCATCCTGGCGACTCCGAAAGGAAAACTCGACATCTTCATTTCCGCCACCTCCATCTCTGCTTCCTGTCTTCTATTCGGAGCCACCGTTTCTAATCCGTACATCATGGCCAGCCTCAGCAAACTTTCCCTTCATCCTAGGAGAGACTCTTCTATCACATAACGGCATAGTCTGTCGTCGGCTAATATTTATTCCTCTCGTTTCAAGTGCATGACTCTTACCTTTCGAAATCTTCCTCCTCCTGCTCCCTGATTTCGCTGCAAATCATAATAATGTCATCAGAAAGTATCATGGTCAATGGAGTCTAATGCCATTTGTCACTATTGCAAATAGGAATGGGCTTAGAGTTGATCCCTGATGAACCCCGACCTCTCTGTTCTGCTACGCTCATACATGTCCTGTACTGTTCTAACATATCTACATCATGCAGCACCACCGTTCTTCACTGGGTAGAGGCTTTTGCTGCATCTTAGAGGATGAACGCTCATAATTAAGTGTTTGGCAAAGTTTTAAGACAGATTTACCCGCTTGGTTTCAGACAGTTTGCGTTGCCTTGTGCCCCCTGTAGGGCTGCATTACATTTTCCATATATGCCCTCTTTAATATAAATCGGAATGTATTGTATTGTGGAAAACTACACTGCATTGTACAGACAATAGCCCATCCAGCATATTGAACGTAAACCAGTGTAGCGAGGGAGAGAGAGAGAGAAAAAAAACAAAAAAACAAAAAAAAACCCTCATGAGGTCAAGATGAAGACCGCATGTTAGAGCTTGAGGGAAAAGCTGGTGCACAACATCACACCCGACTCTTATCTGCGCTTGCATCGTTCCCCCTGAGAGCTGTGTGCACTCCGGCAAAGTAGCAGGATTCAAAGGTATATCAGGTGCGTGACCTTAGGCTTGAGTGAATATCTGCTGCCAAGCAATATCAACGCTCTGACACCCAGCTAGACATGTTGGGGCCAACACACATGCACAAACTCATACTGTACAATTTTCTCTTATGTCATAGTGTACAATATAGCACTTCTACAGCCAGAATACGTACTTTTACATATCCAGTTTTATATGGAATTTGATATGACTTGGACACTGCTGGTCTCAAGAGGAAGTGAAAAGGTTTTTATATTTCTTCAACTGTGGGGTATTTTGAAGAAAGCATGGTACTGACATGTTAGTCAGACACCTGGGATGTGAAAAAAAGAAGTACATCTATTCAACTTTAAAAGAAAGTCAATTAAGAATGAAATTCCATATCACATTAAAGTAATTAACCCTCCAGTTATGTTAGCTTTGCGCTATCAAACTTGGTACCAACAGACAAGAAGAATTTAGAAACATCCAATAAGAAGAAACAAACATCCATCCATCCATTTTCTTGACCGCTTATTCCTCACAAGGGTCACGGGGGTGCTGGAGCCTATCTCAGCTGGCTTTGGGCAATAGGCGGGGGACATCCTGGACTGGTTGCCAGCCAAACGCAGGGCGAATTTCGAAACATTTTGAGATATTTGCAAGGAACTTTTGAACATGTACTGGGTCAACTTTACCCAACATTCACGTCAACAGACTTTAAGAAATGGTTAATTTTGACACATGTGTTATGAAAATATTTAATAATAAGCTATAATGTTTGTTGTTTGTTTTGGAATGTTAACCATTCGGGGTCAAGGCCTTATTATTATTATTATTTTATTATTATTATTATTATTATTATTATTATTATTATTATTATTATTATTATCCATCCATCCATCGATTTTCTTGACCGCTTATTCACACCGCCTCACAAGGGTCGCGGGGGTTGCTGGAGCCTATCTCAGCTGGCTTTGGGCACACCCTGGACTGGTTGCCAGCCAATCGCAGGGCACACAGAGACGAACAACCATCCAGACACACACAAGCACACCTAGGGACAATTCGCAGCGCCCAAATAACCTGTCTTTGGAATGTGGGAGGAGTCTGGAGTACCCGGACAAGACCCATGCAGACACGGGGAGAACATGCAAACTCCACCCAGGAAGGCCGGAGCCTGGACTCGAGTTCTGGACCTGGTTCGAGTCTACAGTGCTGGGAGGCGGACGTGCTAACCACTCACCCACCACGCCACCTTAGTATTTATTTATTTTTTTTTTTTTTTTTATATTTATTTTTTTATATTTATTTATTTATTTATTTTACTATGAAACATATCATTGACGGACAATTACAATTGTACACTTTGACATTTTCAATTAAATATTAAATGTTTATTGGAATACTTTTGGAACATTAAATTGACCCATTTTAACACTGGAAACTACAAACTAGTCATAGTTTGCTACAAAACTTCTCAATTACAATGGTTCACTTTTACATATTTTCAATTAAATGACTCATTTCCAAGTTAAAGAATTACAAATAGTAGTATGTTATGATGCAACATGTCAAACATGGACCTGGGAACATTATTGCTATTCCAGAGGAACCAAACAGAAAAGTTAATGACTGTTAGTATGAGGTCAGTTGATAATGGAAAAAAACCCCCAAAAACTTGTGAATTAAAAAACCAAATGGGAAAGTTAATGACTGTTAGTATGAGGTCAGTTCATAATGGGGGGGAAAAAAAAAATCTTGTGAATTAAAGATGAAGTCCAGCTGCCTTGCAATGACCTTTTGTGGATTACGTACCATGACAAGGATGTCCGCGAATATGCGTCCATTGACTTTGCATCATGTACATTGCTCAATTCATTTGGATTCACTTTTCTCCTCATTAACCCTTAGTTCATTGCTTAATGTGTCACGGGCCAAAGGCCATTGTAATCTTTCTCAATGGACGCACTGTTCTTGATCAATACGCCTCGTGCTCAGCAACAACTCTCATTGTTTTATTTTCCTGCCGACGTTCCGAGCTAAGGTGTGAAGGGATTATTCCGAGTCTCCAAGGAGCGCCCCCACCCGGCCCTCTTTGCAGTATCCTCAAAGCAGCGGATCCCACCCACTCAATTGTTCCCCGCATAATCATATAAAAAGATTCAGGAAGAGTTGTTTTTTTATTGTTGTTGTGCTTTTCCTCTGCCGAACAATGCCCTTCCGCCGCAGGGTCCCATAACGGCTTACCAGTCTGCTCTCGGCGCACCTCCACCCCTCGCTATCTCCTTTTCCTCATCTGGCCCAGGCCCACTTCCATGTCCACGTCCCATTGTCTTGAGCTGAGGCAGCACGCGCGGGGCTGGGGCCAGTCCAAACATACTCATCTCTGGCTCTGGACGCCTGCCAAGCATTATTTGAGGGGAGGGGAAGAAGAAGAAGAAGAAAAAAAAAAAAGTCACCTCCGACGCGACTTAAGACTTGTGTCTCACAATGGAACAAAGGTGGCGGCAGCGTGACTATCAAAGAAAGAAAGAGGGAGGATCGACTTGTGATTATTTACAAGGTGTCCTTTCGCCATGTGCGTTTGAGGAAACCAAACCATCAAGTGTGTGAGTAATTAAGTACAAATACCTAAAGTACGTTTTCAGGTAACTTTTAGTACTATACACTTAAGTATTTATTTTTTTTCGGGTAACTTGACTTTTGGCATTTGCACACAGATATCTGTACTTGCTACTTTCTACAGTATCTATACTTACTAGGGATGGGCGAGTACCGATACCAGGTATCAGTATCGGGCCGATACCAGCCTTTTTTCAAGTACTCGAGTACTCGTGACGCAGACGAGTACAAGCGACCGACGGCAGAGGGGGAAGACGTTAAGTGAGTCCTCCTTGCCTGTAACTGGCACTAGCTTGCAGCAGTTTTTCACCAAAACTTCACGGGTTTGGAAATACTTCAAAATTGTGAATCTTAAACTAAAAGAGCATTTTGGGGTTTTATTTTGAGCGTTAAGACTCTACTGTTTTTTTTGTCAAAATTAAAGGAAATATATTTGTTTAAAAATATCTTTTAGTGATTTTTTTTATTTGTCAAAATGTACTACTGGTATCGGCAGTTGGTATCGGTATCGGTGAGTACCGAGGGTCTGAGTATTGGTATCGGTCTGAAAAAAAGTGGTATCGAACAACCCTAGTACTTACCTTACCAATCATCATAGCGCTACTTTTTATGACCAAGACGTAAGCAGAGGGAAAGTCAACAATGTTCATGATCTTGATCGATTGAGATTCTGGAAATTTGTATCCAAACAACAGGGGTCAGCAGCAACGTGGAGGAATGCGGACCAGCAAGCATTAGCAAGATATTACATACCCATGGCCATATTGAACTCATTCATTCCCAGCCATTTTCACTGAAGCAACACCCTTTGCTGCCGGCTGTTTTTACTGGATTTTGACTGATTTTGCAAGTCCCGCAGAATATTGTGTTCTATTTCAATGAAAAGCATGAAACCTACCAAAATAAGGATTGGTCTCTCTTCTTTCATCAGAAAAAAAAGTATATTTGTATCTGTGTCAGTTTTGCAGTAATTAGCAATAGAATATAGCGAAGTTTCATCTAGATTCACATTCCTGGTGAAAACACTGTCAAAAAGAACTTGTTGCAATATGGCTTTAGCTGATGTCATACTCTGCTGTCACCTGCTGGTCGATTTTTGTAACAACTAACATTGCTTTAAGCCAACTCTTCATGTCAGAAGCTGCATCAAAACCTTCTGGATGCTCTTGCATAAAAAACAAACAAAAATTTACACGTTTTTGGGGTTGAATTAGTTAATAGAATTATTTGATATTAATACCGCATGTTCTCCCCGTGCCCGCGTGGGTCTTCTCCGGGTACTCCGGTCTCCTCCCACATTCCAAAGACATGCATGGCAGGTTAATTGGGCGCTCCAAATTGTCCCTAGGTGTGCGTGTGCGTGTGAGTGTGGATGGTTGTTCGTCTCTGTGTGCCCTGCGATTGGTTGGCAACCAGTCCAGGGTGTCCCCCGCCTACTGCCCAGAGCCAGCTGAGATAGGCGCCAGCAGCCCCCACGACCCTTGTGAGGAATAAGCGGTCAAGAAAATGGATGGATGGATGGATGGATGGATATTAATACCACCAAGAATTATACATCCATCTAATCCTTTATCTTCTCAGAAAGTAGTACTCTGAAAGTTAATAATAAAAAAAAAAGCAAAGTAGTAGGGCTGTCAGTGTCAAATATTTTTAGAATCGATTATTCTCTCGACATTGGCGGATGTTCGCAGTAAGTGTTGCGTATATATGTCTGTGCGTCTGGCGCAGAATCTACCTGAAATACACAGCGAGAGGTAAACAAACATGATGATGAAGAACCACTTTTGTAGTGAGGAGGAAAAAGACAGTACTTCATTAGTGAATTTCTTTTGATTGACCACGGAAAGTTAAAACTGGAAATAACGCCAATTTGCATTACGTGTGTCACATTTTCGATCGGGATATTCCAGTTGATCACAATGACCATATATACGGGAGTCACTGTGCCCGCTCATTCATCTAAACAGGTCCTCGAATATTTAAGAAAGCAGGATTTTGACCCTGACCTCAATTTTGACTGCATGTAAATGAAGGCATCGTTTTCCAAAGTAAAAGATGATGTTTGCAAATGTTTGTCAATTTTTGTTATTGTATATAATTCAGTATATAAATGTATTTTCCGTTTTATATCTAAGTGGATTTCAAAATATGTACTTTTTTTTTTTTTACTTTTACTTGAGTTGAAGGAATGAATCAGTGTTTCTACTTCGACCAGTCTTTTTTTTATTATTATTATTTTCTGTTGCCTACTTCTACTCAAGTACAGTTATGTGACTACTTTTGCCACCTCTAGTGGACGTGTGCGTGCATGTGTGCGTGTGTCACCATCCTCTGTCAGGAAAAGCGAAGCGGGAGCGTTCTCCGGACAAACCTCCTTTGGCCGAGGAAACGCTCCTCTCTATTGGCCTCTTTGTGGCCGACTAATGGAGCTTTCCTGTCAGCGGGCCGCACACTCCCCGTGCAGGGTGCGCTACGTGATACTGGCCCTCTCCGGAGCTCGACGGGAAGTTCTGGGATCGGCAGATAACGCCGCTTGCGCCCTCGTTTTTACACGCAGGAGTCGTGCGGAATCCGTGTTCGTTCATTCGTTCGTTCCATGTTTAATTGACGATTAAATATATAAAAATAAAATGATTCTTTAGTTGTTCTTAAAGGTCAGATTGTTAGGTTCTGAGGTTGGATCCCAAAAGCGCAGACACAAATAAGAGTTTAACACTTTATTCGCATAACATCAAGAGGCGTGGAACTAATTTGACTTGACCAGAAACAACGAGAAGGCATCGAGGAAAAGAGAATGGATCAGATTGGCTGTGGCTAGACATGTGGGTAACAGGACTGACATGGCATTATCTGATTGGCTGTTGACCAGATAAAGAGATTAAAGATTCTTGACATCACATAGCTCCTGACATCACATAGTTTAAGACCAGTTGAAACTACATGCCGGTTACTTCAGTTCAAAACAGACACTTGTCCTCACAGTCATGACCCAAACATAACCTTTGCATGACCCAAACTTAACCCTGGCATGACCCAGTCATGACAGACTTTTTGTATTTAAATTTTAGTCGCAGCTTTGGGTGCGGACGGAAAATCGATCCATTCATCCATTGTCGATATAAATCTGCTGTTTGATCACGGACGTATACAGTATAAGAACTTAGGCTCACAATGGCCTCTCACAGCTGAAGCCAGCCATCTTGCGTTGGCACTGTTACTGACAAATGTGTTCGCTGAAAACGCTGCAACCAATGGTCCGATGCCCTTTTAAAAGATATTGTTGACGGGGAAGCTTTCTGAGATTTTTATGATTGACGTATCTGGTTGTATTTCCTGGCAAATCACATTTTGCTGACCATCAACACATTTTTGTTAACGGAGGTCTGTGGCTTTGCACGCCCCTCTGAAGAAGTGCCATAAAACAAAAACACTGATTTTGAGCTCAACTGGCAAACTTGAATGCTTCAAAAGTGGAACTCGGTCCAAATATACAGATAACGTTCCACACGTTTGTTAAACACTCAACACCTCGCTCCGGCCTTGCAGAGTCGAGCAATGTCGTGATGAAAAGCGACAAGGAATTCTCCACTCTACCAGGGTGGGGGCACGGGGGGGTGTACTCTCTGTTTAACACTCTTATCAAATGTAAGCGGAATCAAGTGAATAGTGGCCCACAGAGGAGCCGGGCTCGACTATTCAAAACCAATTATAAAATGATAATCCAGAGGTGTCACTTCTATTTAAATTTGCCAGTTAATTCAAGCATTTGCGCTTGTGTCAGGGGGATTTGTCAAGGACGCCAAAGTCCCCCGTCCACCGTTTTCTCATGTCATTTCATTTAGACGGGATGTTCGCGTTTGTATTAACGTTATTATTATGCTCCCGCTGGGGGAACGTGTTACAACTTCAATATACTGTACAGCACATTTTAATAACAAAGCAGACTTTTAAAGGAAACATTATGTATCTTTTTCACAATTTAAAAGTTCCCAGGTGTATGTGGAATGCCTATGTGAATATTTTCCAAGGATCAAGAATTTATATGTTTTATACACACATTTTTTTTTTTCTTAGCATCAGCCTGTTTTGAGGGTGGTGGTCCTCTAATGCAAAATCCATTGTGACACACTCCATTACTTCTGTCACAACATTTAAAAAAAATAATAAAATAATATATATATATATATATATATATATATATATATATATATATATATATATATATATATATATATATATATATATATATATATATATACACAGTGTATATATATATATGTATAGGAATTTCACTCCTGATGAGTATGGAGGCACTAGTGAGTTATTTACTAATCTGACTGTCATCAGAAGTCAAATTACACAACAAAACAAACAGCCTTCACATGAGGATCAGCACTTGTTTTAGCTAGCATGCTAGCGCACAAACTGACGTGATACATGGACAGACAAATATGTTCACTCTAGTAAACAAACTGAATTAAGTCATCAAACCTTTCTTTTGGAATTTATACACACAAATGTTGCGCAATACAGGCAAATTATAACAACAGAGTAGACTACATGGGCTATTTGTAGCTTTCAGTGTCAAACTTGAGTTGAGTTGATTTGTGTTAAGACTGTGCTGAGGTGCATTCAAGGACTGGCAACAAAACGGGGCATCTAAAATACAATTGAAAAACACTAATGAAAGTACCCTAACAGCAAGAACAAAATGGCACCAAAGTACTACGTTTATTGCTTTGTCCTGAGGTAATTTCGTGAATCCAGTATCCGTTTTTTTTTTTTTTTTTTTTTTTTTTTTTTTTTTTTTTTAATAAGAATTTAAATGATACGAACAAAATGCGTATCTCAACAAACTAAAAGAAAAGGACCCCACCATGCACATGCGGATGCGCACACACGCACGCAAATATTTACATTCTGCAGTCTCCACAAAGAAAAAGTAATTAGCAGGGGGTAAAGCCAAAAATTAATTGTCCATCCAAAGCAAATGTAGTGGAAAATATAATTTATGAAAGAGTCGGGAAAAGTGCACTTAAGCAAAAGTCTACATTCACTTGATTAACATTTAATTGGATTACTCTTAATTCTGAACAACAGCATACGCAAGCTAGAGAGTTAAGGGATAGTTTTTTCTCCCTTCATCTTCTTTTAGCTTTTAGAAAAATAGTTGTTAATGTTGTGTATTAGGAAGGTCAACACAATAGAATATTAATGTAAGGGTCTACTGTGACTGAATGTCCACAGCAGCTCTGAGTTTGCAATTGCCGATTAAAACCTATACTGTAAATGTTTTTTTTTTTTTTTGTACATGTGGCCGTGACAGAACATAAACATATAAACAAAAAAATATTCTCACAGGTCTCCTGTTAGAATTTGTAATTTAAAAAAAAATAATAATTATACATGCTCATGAAACAAATCCCTTATTGTCAAGAAAAAACAAAAAAAATCCATCATACGCATCTTGAACCATCCTCCTTGTGTGTTCGAGCACCCATTTGAACTGATGTCTTTACTCAATGTCGTTCTCTCTCCACTTTGGCCCTTTATGTTACGAAAGGACTTGCCCTCCTTCCTGTCAGCCGTCCGCTGGGACCGCCGCTCTCCATGTAGCCTCATTGGCATGCTAAAGAGGCCCTGATATTACATTTAAAGAGGGACTTACACTTGCCCATTGAGGGCTTACGTCCAGGGCATTTTAATGTTTTTTGTTTTTTTTTCCCTCTGCTCTCTCCCAGCCACGATTCTTGGAAGTCATCCAAGTAGATTGAAAAGATAGGGAGGTTGTGGAGCACGGATAGGGAGCTTATTGACAGCGTTGAGGTTGGACAAATGGAAACAATGCGCTGACTGTTAGCCAGTGACAGGCTTTGCTGCCTTTATTATTGCACCGGGAACATAAGTGTCCCGAGTGGGCTTTTCTTTTCTTTTTTTTTTCTTTTTTTCTCGCGCTCTCTCTCTCAAAGCTTTCTTATCCTTCTCCCTAGAAAGCCAGTCTACAGCAGCAATTTGTAAGTCAAGAGCCCAGCAGAATGGCCAGTGTGTGTTTAAGGGGGCTGAAGTGGTAGTAAGGGAGGTCTGCATGGCTGTGTTACGCCCCTCCCATCTGTATTTGTTTATTGTTTCTTTTGTAGTTCGGCTAATTGCTGGTATGGATTGTAACTATTAGAGTGGGTTGTAATGATGCAATAAATAAATCCTCAACAACAAAAGCTCAATGCAGCAATGTCAGATCTAACAAGGGGACTACATATTTTACGTATTAGTCCACGTTTACGGCATTTTAAGTCAAGTTCTTAACAATTTTCAAGTTAACCCGAGAGTGGAAAAATATGCTTATGTAAATATATGTACTGTATTATTGTAATTAATGCAATTATTGCATTGTTATGTAATTCATTTATTGTTCCATACCTGACCCATTTTTGATACAACTAAAAACGTTTAAATTTAATGAATTGATGGATTTTAACTGTCTCAAAATAACGTTTAAAGCCCATCATGAAATTTTACCAATTAATATACAAATTAAAAAAAAAAAAAAAAAGGAAAGTGAGTATAAATTAAGAGGAACAGATATTTTATTCAAAACAAAATATAGAACAGAACAAAAAGAACTATGTATTTTAACTCACGGTTTCAGCTTATGGAACAATCTGGATTGTAAAACAAAATCATCTCAGTATATCTGTATTTTTAAAAAGTTGACAAAATCTCAATTACTGGAAAAATACAAATAGCACAAGGACATGCTGCGTGCGTCTTGACCGCTCGCTGTCATTTATTCTGTGTTGATTATTTTTTGTTGTTTTTGTTGTTATTGATCAAAGGGCAGATAACATAAGTTTTACTTCTTTCTGTCCCTTTTCATTTCTCTTTTTTTAAGGAATGAAATAAAATTGAATTGAACATTCTGTCATACTAACACATTTTCTCATCGTAACCCTTTTATGTTGTTAAGCACTACACTGATGCACACTTGGAAGTGACATGGTTCGTGCAAGGGAATTCCTATGCGAGCTATTTTTAGAGTTGCTGAATAAAATATGTCTTCCAGTCAGTGTTTTAGTGGAAAAAACAAGTGTCGGTACTCTCATATGTATATATATATATATACAATTTCCCCCCACAGAAAACACTTTAAGTGGGTGTTTTACGCCAGTATCACATGGGATAATGAGAGCAAAGGAAGAACGTCATTGTTTGCATCAGTTTTAAAAGTGCCGTAGCGCCGTATAGGTGCGTTCCGGCCCACTTAAAACACTGCTTTCAGTTATGGAAAAAGTAAACGCAAGATGGGGTTAGAACTTATAATACTGCAATCTTCAAGTCAAGTCGGCTAGGTGCCTCTCCTCAGCAGATGTAGCCTACTAGCTTGGTGGTGGATTAGCAGTCCTGGCTATTAGCTTAGCTTGTGCTCTCGGCTCCCAAAGCTGGGTCCCTCTATAGCGTTCTCCTCTTTATTAAAGAATTCTCACAAAATTCACTGTATTGTTCAACTCTTTGATTACTTGGATAAAGTGCTTCGCACACATGTCGGCTAAGTGGCTCTCCTCAGGAGCTGTAGCCTACTAGCTTGGTGGTGGATTAGCAGCCCAGTCTTTTAGCTTAGCTTGTGCTCTCGGCTCTCAAGGCAGGGAACGGCAGTGACACTTGGTTCCTTCCAAAGCTTTCTCATCTTGAGAAAATTCTCACATAATCCACTATATTGTAAGAATCCAGAAAATAGTATCACTTAAAACAGTAAAATTAGTATAGTGGGGGCTATGACTGATGAACTGTGATATTGCGAGGGTATACTGTACAGCACAAATATTTCCCATGTGCTCTATAACGCTACTAATTCTAATGTAGTGGAAGTAGCTGTGCCAAATGTTTGTAAAATGCCCCGGCAAAGGTGAAGCGAGCAAATAAATCAGCCGTCAGCGTGACATGTTAACCAAGCACTTGGGAGACGGCGGCGGGTTGAGGTGCGGGGGGGCCGTCACCGGAAACAAACTCAGTGACACGCTGATAAAACCCTGCCCCGTGTTTATGTGCCATTTTGCAAGGAAATCAGAAGGTAATCATGTATGAGAGCCGAGGTTAAAGCGCAATGTAACAGACTATTAAGTTTAATATAGATATGTAGAGTAAGCATATGTGTGTGAATGTGTGGGTGGGTTGGGGCGGGGGATGGGGGCAGCATTAATAAATCTGGGCCACACCAGCCTGCACGCTGCTCAATTGAACTCTCAATTAGCCTCTGCACCAGCATTTGATTTCACTTTTTTTTTCTGGAATAGAATTCTGTGAGTTTCTGTGACTATTAATGGAATGTTGCCGCTGTTCAGCAGATCTTAATTTAGATGCCAGCGATTTGCTGTTTGCTGCATTAACCCCATTAACCACACTCATGCTAATGTATTTGCGAAACACAGTCAAAAAATTAAGATATATATATATATATATTGGGCGGCACGGTAGTCGAGTGGTTAGCACGTCCGCTTCCCAGTTCTGAGGTCTCCGGTTCGAGTCCAGGCTCGGACCTTCCTGGGTGGAGTTTGCATGTTCTCCCCGTGCCCGCGTGGGTCTTCTCCGGGTACTCCGGTCTCCTCCCACATTCCAAAGACATGCATGGCAGGTTAATTGGGCGCTCCGAATTGTCCCTAGGTGTGCGTGTGTGTGGATGGTTGTTCGTCTCTGTGTGCCCTGCGATTGGCTGGCAACCAGTCCAGGGTGTCCCCCGCCTACTGCCCAGAGCCAGCTGAGATAGGCGCCAGCAGCCCCCGCGACCCTTGTGAGGAATAAGCGGTCAAGAAAATGGATGGATATATATATATATATATATGCAGATAATGCAGATAAATACATACAAATGTAATAATTTTAAAATCCAAATTAAAGCAGTGAAACAGTAAAAAACGTTTTTTTTTCCTTTTTAGTGCAATGGGTGGTTCCTGTGGGGTTTTTTTTTTAAATTAACTTTACATCTGTTATTAATTTATGTGAAGACACTCAGCATGCTATTGATTTCTCACACTAATTACGAAGCAGATAAACATCATCATGCAATAATGCACTTTATTTATTAACACTTTATTTCTACAAATCTTTGACAGTGTTTGCATTTTCAAATGATCACTTCTCAATCATTCCTAGAAAATGACGTCTCACCACCGGTGAGCTATTTTAATTAGACCCACGGGCTACTAATATGTATGGTCCTTGAGAGCAGAATTTTCATAACTTTTGAAATTTTTAAATAATTTATATATATTATTAATTTATTGGACATTGTATATAATGAATTATTATAATGAATTGACACATTCAATATAAAGTAAAATGTAATGCTATAACAATATGGAGAAATATAAATATTTACACATTTTTATGAATATTTAAATATTTAATACTAAGCATAAACTATGTATGAAGTATAAACATAAGTATGAACAAAAAAAATTATACTTTTTATTAGTGTTGTTCCGATACCGATACTGGTATCGGCAGAGGTGCCGATACTGCATTAAAACAGTGGTATCGGTATCGGTGACTATTCACAAGTAACATGCCGATACCATTAATTCCAACGCTAATATAGGATTTTGGATGCAGCATCTTATGTCTTGCTCATGCACGACATTCACTGGTATGTGACATGTTCACTGCATGCCGATCTAAGATATCCTATTGGCCCTTGAATGCTCTGAACCAATGGCAGGACAGCTTTGTCATGTTGAGGAAAATAAACTTTAGGTATCGGCATGGTATCGGTATCGACCGATACTGCAAAGCTGGGTATCGGTATCGGTATCGGGGGCCAAAAAACGGTATCGGAACAACACTACTTTTTATACTATTTTTTTTCTTTTCCTAAAGTGAATAATACCAAAAATATTAACTGTATTATAAAATATATCGCATATTAAAAATGTTTAGCGTACAATATAGAATATTTTAAAAGATTTGTGTAAAAATGTGCGCATTTGGTTATTAAAAAAAACAAACAAACAAAAAAACCCACACAAGATTACATATCCTTTATTGATCCCAGAGCGGAAATTTTTCTGCTACACCAGTAATGAATAAATCATAATAAAACATAATTTTCAAAACCAATTGATGACATTGCCATAATCATGTCTCCACTGAACAAATAGCAGCACTATATTATATTCAAAGGAAGTCTACACTTGTTGAATTTCATTACACACTCCAATGTCATGTGTCAGAAAGTGAGTGCGTGTTCAGCACAGTGCTGAAAAAGGCGTGATGAAAGTGATATATCACATAATGCCAAACACTGCAGTCAAGTGAGTGGCTGCTCTCCGTGTTGCCTTTAGGGGCTCCTAATTGGATCTGTGTTTTGCAAGACCACCAGGACTCTCACGCGTTAAAAAAAATACAGTAAACCATCTTGTGTTTTTTTTTTTTTTGCCAGGCATCATTGAATCGTCTCCCCACCCCCGATCCACCCGCATTTGCGCAGGAGTCATGTAAGCATACCTTAGTCACTGCACGGGAGGCAGAAGAAATGATGTGGTATTAAATTTCAATAACACGTTTTTTTCCCAGCTCCTCCAGAGTACAAGCAATCAGAGCTTAAATTGGATCTGTAACGTATGCTCGCTGACCCACAAATCGCTTGGCCATCAAACAGACTCATTACGTGGCGGCAAGCAGATGAGTGTTTGTGAGCCTCGGAGCGCTCGGGGGGGGCTCGTGTGTAGTACCGCTAACACACTTCAGGTATTTAAATTTGGATATTTTTTTTTTTTGTAATGGGTTTTGACATGTTTCATTTCCTCCAAGGGGGGGACGCGCTCCAGACCCTCCAAAGTAAATGTTGCTAAAAAGTCATCAAGGCAGAATATTAAAATGCCATCAAATAAGAATTTCACTAATGCGATGGGGTCGGGGGGGCGGTGGGGTTGCAGGTACGCAAGGGCTGCTGGGGTCAGGGATGAGTGGGTGGGTGGGGGGTGGCACGCTTCCGGGAGAAACACTATTTGTTCCCCTTGGCTGGCTTTTTTCCCCTCTTCAATAATTTATTAAACTAGCTAACCCCCACCCTCCTTTTTTTTCTTCTTCTTCTTCTCTGCCTGTCCACATCATGTGTCGCTTAGCTTCGCCGTCAAGAGGTGGAAGTGGTTTAACTTTAAAGGGGAAGTCAACCAGACATCTCTTGACAATAATATGTTATATGTGACCTCACTAGTCTAAACGTGACATTCTGATTAATATTACCTTTTGGAATATGAGTTATGAAGCAAAATCCAGCCGTTTTTATCCATCTCAGGGGACGGCCATTTTGCCACTTGCTGTCAACTGAAGATGACATCACAGTTGTTCAGGGCTTAGGCAACAACCAATCACAGCTCACCCTGTTTTCTGAAGCTGAGCTGTGATTGGTTGTTACCTGAGACCTGAGCAACTGCGATTTGTCTGTCGTTTTCACTCGACAGCAAGTGGCAAAATGGCCGCCTTCTGATATTGATAGAAACGGCTGGATTTTGCTGCTTAACTCATATTCCACAAACACAATATTAACCAGAATACTGTATTTAGACTATTGGGGCTGCATCGAACATATTATTCTCAAGATTACTTTTTTGACTTCCTCTTTAAGATAAAATTGACTTTTTAACACTTACATAATTGTCAGTTTAAATACAAACACATGTTGTTGGTCAATTTTGAACAACAATATCCTCATACATACAGTGTATGTTATTCGACACCAACATTCTTGTATCCTCCTGACTACCAGCAATTCAAATTTGTCCTCTGTAGTGGACCTTTTTAAACCTGAATATCAACTCCTTTTGTGCTCCATTGAAGACATTCAGAGCTTTCCAATGATACCAAATGTGTAGGGTTGGGGCTTTGCTACCTTTGATTGCATCATAAAAGAAAATGGCTTCCCTCAGTGCAAGCACTTTTTAGGGAAGAGGAAAAGTAAGTTTACTGTCACTTTTTATTGAACAAATTTAGGCTTTAAATGTTGTTATCATGTGTCCTATAAGACGCTTAAGAACACATTAAAGTATTGTTTGAATTATTTTAACTGTATTTGAGCCTAGCATTTAAGTTTTAATAAACATCCACTGTAGTGGACACATCAAGGCTTAAAAATAAAAACTTTTTTTTTTCAAAAATGTCTTTTGCAGTATTCCAGTTACTTCACAAAGATTGGGTAATATCAAAATAACCATGATTGGACAATATTTATTAATTTCTTTCCTGATAGTCAGGAGGATGAGTCTTCTTGTTTTTTTTTTTGTTTTTTTGTTTTTTTTAACATTGACCTGTATGTTTGCACACTTCTCAACTGAAAAATTCTATATTCCGCATTCCAAAAAACTACGTTCTAAAAAAGTGATACTATTCGTGGTTGGGGTGTGCCTCCAACTTGGAGCAAAGTGAAAGTGAAAAAGTCTTCAGGGGATCAATTTTTTTTTTTTTTTTTTTTTGACATCACAACATGGCTGCGAGTGTTTGTATTGCACGTCTCCTCCTTTTGAGGCCATTACCAGGCTGACAAGCCACCAGCTGTCTCTAATTGCCCACTAATGGGGGTGCACTGCTCTGATGGTTTGACTGTGAGTTTCGTTCCAACTCGACATGGGGGTCCTTCTGGCTGGCCAAATCAAGGGGATGCGTTGCTAAAATGCATGTCGTGTTCCCGCGTTATTACACTAACACCATCCTTACCATGGCCACTGCTAATTTTACACACAACTGTATATGTATATATGTACTATATAAGTGTATTTATGATTTCATATGTACTTGCACAAAATGTGAAGAACTCCCAAGCAAGGAGCTGCTATAGACCACAACATGTCTAGACCCTCACACCAGGACTAACAGACCCACTAGGCCACACCCCTTAAAGGCACACATCCAACATATGAATACTGTGCTATTAGTAATTACACTTTATCAAACCAGTGCATTTCTTAACGTCTCATGTTTTATAATGTGATATAAAAACATTTATTTATGTATTTATTGTACTAATTAAAGGGATTTATATTAATTTCAATTGATTTGTTTTGAGTTACGAGCTTCGTCACAAAATAAATGTAACTTAATCTAAGATACCACTTTGTTAACTCATTCACTCCCAGCCATTTTCACTGAAGCAACCCCCTTCGCTCCTGGGTGTTTTACTTGATTTTGACTGATTTTACAAGGCCCACAGAATATTCTATAAAAACATGGAACCTGCAAAAAGAAAGATTAGAATCTCTTCGTTCATCAGGGAAAAAAAGTATATTTCTATCTGTTTCCAATTTGCAGCAATTCTTATTCACAAACCTGTTGAAAACACTGGCAAAAAGAGCTTGTTGCAACATGGCCCTGGCTGATCTCTTATACTCTGCTGCCACCTGTTGGCCATTTTTTCATAATAACTGCTTTAAGCCACCTCTTCATTTCAGAAGCTCGTGCATTTAAAAAAAAATGTAAATACCTTCTTGGGAGAGAAGGACAATGTATTATAAAACGTGTTTACACGTTTGTGGGTTTGAATGAGTTAACAATGGCCGATGCGTGTTTTTCAGACGGATACCAGTAAGAATAGTCACCCCTTGAAAGGTCACCGATACGAAGTATGAATGACTGAATTCTCATGCAAACACCTTCCCTCTCTTTAAGGGTGACCAGTTTTACAGTAATTTTTTGTACCTATTATTAACTTCACACCTGTTCAAAATGTTGCTCAGAATGTTGCCTGCACATTAAATAAAGGTTTATTTGATTAATAATTGAGCCATTACCTGGCGTTGTTTAACACAAAAAAGCAAACACGTGACTCGTCACATCCAAGACAAGCGTGCCATTTTCAAGCGTAGCTATTTTCCGTTCTTGTCGTCGACACCTCGGCAGGGAGACGAGGGGTCTTCGTGCGTCCACCCCCCCCTCACACGTCAGCGGGCCTCGCTAATAGATGTGAGAAGGTCATCAGACATTAGCGGCGGCGCGAGTACGTTAGCATTTGTGCACGGCGACGTGTGTGACGGCGTTGGGACAAGCAGGCCTTTTCACGGTGATGAATGGCTTTTTTCAAGCGTTCTGCTCTCTAGTTATGAGAAGGCTGACCTGGTCATCGGACGACTTTATGAAGCTATAAAAAATGTATGTCAGTCTGCAGTCTCTAATGCCATCCCTAAATGGGGGAGGGGCGGCGGGTGCGGTGGTTGGAATGGTAAAAAGGCCATTAACCGTCACTCTAAATAGCTCTCTGACTG
The DNA here is from genome assembly GCF_051991245.1 of Festucalex cinctus. NCBI lineage: Eukaryota > Metazoa > Chordata > Actinopteri > Syngnathiformes > Syngnathidae > Festucalex > Festucalex cinctus. Next base: position 25,792,621 of record NC_135413.1, on the reverse strand, counting down.
CACTGTTAATCTCCTTTTTGATTTTTCACCTTTTTTATAGGCTACATTTAAATCCCAGCAAGGGGTTTCACAATCACTAACTTGCCATTACTTTCTATTGGACAAAATGTGTTACAACATTGGTGTCATTCAAAAATATTTTTATTTGATAATAAGAGGTTAAGAAAATGGATTTGACTAATGTAAACATTTTTCCAATCCCTCACATATTTGCGGATCACATGTTCACCTATTGCAGTTGCATGCGTTGACGACATCCCCAGCAATGTTAAATTTGGCGGCTTGCTGATGAAGTGCTGCTTCCATTCGTGACAATGTAATAAATGCTTCGACTGTCGCCCTTGTTTTATTTGTTTTACTCAGTGCTCAACAAGCCTGGTCGTCATGGTAACGAAGGCTGTGCTTGGCATTTGCGTTGCAGTAGACAGAAGGGGTGAGCAGTGGCTCATTCGCATGAGGGTAGGACCACCCCCTCAAAACAGGTGGGTAAAAAAAAATAAATAAAAAAAAAGGGTGTAAAGTGCACGATAATTCTTGATCATGTTATTAAAACTCATTCACTCCCAGCCATTTTCATAGAAGCAGTCCCGTTCGCTCCCGGCTGTTTTACAGGATTTTGACTGATTTTGCAAGGCCCACAGAATATTGTGTTCAATTGCTATAAAAGCATGGAACCTACCAAAAGAAAGATTAAAGTCTCTTCTTTCATCAGGAAAAAAAAAGTATGTTTCTATCTGTTTCCGTTTTGCAACAATTAGCATTAGAAGAGAGCTAAGTTTCATCAGTTTTCACAAATCTATTTAAAATTGTAAGTAATTGAGCTTTTTTTCTTGATGGCCCTGGTTGATCTCCTTTACTCTGCTGCTACCTGCTGGCCGTTTGTGTAATAACTACCATTTCTGCAACCGTTCTTTGCAGTTGAGAGGCTGCATCAAAGCCTAATGTATGCTCTAGCATTAAAAAAACAACAACAAAAAAACGTATAAATACGTCTTTGGGACACTTAGAACATTAAAAAAAACGTATTTATACGTTATTGGGAGTAAATGAGTTAAGACATTTGGAACTGTTTTTAATTAAACCTAGGGAAGCAAAAAATCTTTATTTGCAGTGGCGAAGGCTTGCAAGGGTGGCCGCACGAAGCAAATGTTGCTTTTTTTTTCCCATCAGATTTTGTTCAAAGTTGTTAAAGGCGTTCGACAAACAGTTGTAACGGTTGCAAAAAGTTGTTCTTGTCGCAAAGAAATTTTGAGCATGTTCAAATTTTGATGGTGGCCCATTTTATTTCTTTTTATTATTTTTTTTCCAAATGCTTCATTTCAGTTTAGTTTGTATTTGTTTTATTCTTAGTTTAATTTATTTTTGGAACATATGGAGTATCTGTTGAATGAAAGAAAAAAAATATGCCGCCACGTAAACTGCAATTTTCAAACATTTCAAAATGAACCCCAAAAATTCATGTATGATATCATTTAAAGATGAAAACGAAAGACATTTTCGCTACATTTATAGTTACTTTTATGAACGGAATATGTAGTTTCAGCTTTTTTTTTATTTCGTGAAAAAAAAAATATTGCTTAAAGAAACAGTCTGTAAAATTTAGTGCCATCTAGTGGTGAACTAATAGAATGCAATGACCTAAGTTCATATCGCCTTCATTTTGACCACACTTCACAAAGCTACTACGTTTGCTAAATTCTTCTCCGTCATCTCGTAAAGTGTGGCGCCACCTATGTAATATAATTGACGATTGCTAAAACTAGGGATCTGGGATCAAAACTTTCTGCATATTATTGAAATTAATAGCAAACCTTTAAAATGAATGAAATGAAAAATCCAAAAAAATTCTACATACTGTTTACCCGAGTCTGTATTTCACACAAGTACCCCTACAACTACCTAAGTACAGATTGTATTTTTGCCACCTCTGGTTCTGACAGGAACTTGTTGAAGAACCCGAATGTGTGAAATGTAAGCAAAACCCCTCAAGAACTTGGAGGGAATAAAGGAATGTTTCCATTACCAGATTAGAGAGGCAAAATAGAGGTGTTGGGTGGGGGTGCGGTGGGGGGTTGGTGAACCGCATGACTCTGTCTCTTGGCCAACAATCAATCATGGCTCTTTCTGCAGTCTCTTTAATCTGAAAACAGCTGTAATCTGCGCTCATTGTTGGCCGACTAGATTGTTCGGCAAACTATTACCATAACTGTCAGCCCAAATCGGAGGAATAATCTCATGGCCGGGGACAGATGCGCTCCCTCTGCATTATTGATACGGTCATCCGAGGGAGAGGAGGGAATTATAAGACATAGCTCTATTTACAAAGGGAGATTGGCCCGCTGCTTGAGAGTGACTGAGTCGGACAGGCACGGCTAGAAAGTGAGATACGGCTGGAAAAAACACATTTCCTGGCTCGTTGAGGGTCAACTCACCCCATGGGTATACCTCTTTGCTGGAAATGAGTCACCAGCATACACAATGGACTGATTTCGGAGAAGTGCTTCCCCATTCACCTATTTTACCGCATTCTAACATGTACTGTAGCTTGTTTTTGTTTTTTAAACTGGGTTGCATGACCCCTGTGTTAAACTCAAGCGTTTATAGCCGTTGGGTCTCCGCAGGCATTTATTGTTAAATGAAATTCAAGAATGTTAAACACGATGGTTTCCATTAGAGCGCACGGTTGTGCCTCGAGTAAAGGTGGCAAACCACATCAACTCATGCATGTTTATTTAGCTTTTACCCTGCATAGTACGTGCGGATGGATTTAGTTGGTGAGTTGAGGGTGGACCCCATTTCCCCAGCTCACCCACGACCCCAATGAGGACGAGCGCTATAGAGGACTGATTTACATGCATTGGTGGTTGTTGGTGTTAAAACCACGACTGTACGTGAACATTATTTTCAAACCTGAGGTTACTGATTGTGCAGTGGTACACATGGCCGACTTGTTCACCCAGCGTGGGATTGGTTCCAACTCACTGACTGTGTGTGTGAATGGTTGTTTGCATGACATTGACTGGTGACCAATGCCACTATGCCACGTTATGTATGGAAAGATCCTCATAAATTCAAAAACAATAAAAAAATAAAATATAATAAAAAAAAAAAATATATATATATATATATATATATTAGGGGTGTTAAAAAAATCGATTCGGCAATATATCGCGATACTACAGCACACAATTCTCAAATCGATTCAATAGGCAGCCGAATCGATTTTTTTAACATCCATTTTTGATGAAAAAAATATTCAACAAAACGTCTAACTTTCACACCTTAAGCATGGAAGAATGTTATATTAATGGAACATTAAGCCTTAATATTTTATTTCAGTGCTGTTCAAACATGAAACAGATTACAACCTGTTTGTTTAATATAGTGGCTCACAGTTATAACACTGACGTTTGAGATCAATAAATCATAAATTTTCATACAAATCTTACAGTGTACATGTACAAGTTTACTGAATGGTATTTTCTAAATTGATTAAAAAAAATCGGAAAAAAAAGTCGGGTACTAGGCAATTCACACCCCTAATATATATATATATATATATGTGTTGAAAAGAAAAAAATGCATTTCTTTTTTTGATTAAACATTTTTAAAATGTTTTCTCTAGGCTTTAAGACTTAAAACGCGACATAACAGGACGGTGCGGTCTCCAAAGTTCCCCTTTTCTGAAGAGTTATCCAAACACTTAACTCCCAACAGTGGACTACTAAAAAGCGGTCATGGGAACCTGCCGTCATTCAAAACATGATTTGACCCCCCCATAAAAAAAACAAACAAAGCCCAACATGTGGTATGTCAGAGTCACTTGTACAACTTAGAACTCCGATTATTTATATAAGAAGTCTTTGCGGTACGCATGTATAGAAATAAACACTGCATTTCATAAAAGGAAACCACAAATGACTGTTATGAGACAGCGCTAACACCAGAAACATAAATCTGTGTTTTTACAACCATCACGGAATTGTTTAAAAAAAAAAAATATATATATATATATATATATATATATATATATATATATATATATATATATATATATATATATATATATATATATATAAGCAAACCCGTTTTAATGACTCTGTAACTTTCATTATCATCATATGCATACACTTGCAATCCAAGGTTGTCAGTCGTTGTTCTTTTAAACGAAGTAATGGCAATTCCTTTGAGCCCATGTCCAATCATTCCAAGTCACACTTTTTTTTTTTTTTATCATTTGGCTGATCCTGCAACGTGTACTCAGGTGTTGTCTGTTTTAAATTTAAAGCTCGAAGTGGCATCCTAAACACCGATGAGAACGAGTTACGGGTAGATTGAAAAATTCTGCTTCTAACTGCGGAAAAGTTTGTCTTTTGCCTCACATTGTGAAATTGTGCCAATCCTGATGATTATTGCGCCCGTTGGTGCTTTTCATTAGTAAAACTTGTGGCGGATGCTGCATGCTGAATTAGTGATACGTCACACAATAGTTTTAAATTTAATTTGCTTTATACAGAGATGTTTAAGTGGTTTGGTTTGAATTGTCAAATGCCTATATTGTTTGTAATTGTGTTTGTTCAATAAAAAAAACTTTTCTTCTTTTTGTTCTTCCTCTTCATTTTTTCTTCTTCATCTTCTTCTTCTTCTTCTTCTTCTTCTTCTTCTTCTTCTTCTTCTTCTTCTTCTTCTTCCATAAATGTATTTATATAGCCCTTAATCACACAAAAGTCTCAAAGGGCTTCACATGCCCACAGTTGTCAAGTAGCAACAACATCCCCTGATCAAACCACAAAAGGGCAAGGAAAAACTAAAAAACAAAAACTTTTCTTCTTCTTCTTCTTCCTTTTTTCTTTCTTCTTTTTCTTCTCCCCCTCCTCCTCCTTCTCCTCCTCCTCGTTCAATTTCTTCCCAACTGCCAAAACAAAATGTAACATGAATGGAAAAAGCAAAAGAAAAGGCAAAAAAAAAGAAGCAATGATAATAAATTGCAAATAAAACAAAGTAATGGCAGTTAGAACAGTGTTTCTCAATTCCGGTCCTCAAGCCCCCCTAGCCAGCCTGTTTTCCATGTCTCCCAATTCCCAATGCAGCTGATTCCAATAAACAACTAATCAGCCAGCTCTGGAGAAGCCTGATAACGATCCTCACCTGCGTTGCAATTGGGAGACATGGAAAACGGGCTGGCTAGGGGGGCACGAGGACCGGAATTGAGAAACACTGCGTTAGAAGGACAATTCTGATGACAAAAAAAAGGCAAAGATGAAACAAAGTCAGGAAAGTCCAGTCCAGTCCAGTCCAGTCTAGTCCAGTCCCAGTCCTTGTTGCCATTTCAGAGGACAATTCTGGTTGTGAGTACAAGCAGTTCTTTTCAGGGGTTTTGTTTGGTTGTTGTTGTTTTGAGACGGCCAATGCAGCAAATGCAGCAGATCAAAACAAAGTAACAGCAGTCAGCTTGTTTTACAATACTGTACTTTATTCTTTTGCTGCAAAACAGTGCTGATGACAAATACCTACTTTCCTACTATAACCTACTTTCTATATTGGTTAACAAATATGCTGCATCGTTTTTTACAATCTGTCTCTTGTCAAAAAGTTTCTGTACTCATAAAATGGACTAGTTTGTGTGCTCAGATTCCGAAACAATCATCCACGTCAACTATTTGCCAGGCTTTGCTTCGCTGTAACATGTGGGCCCTCGTTGGCAAAGGGCCACGGTTGGCAGGCTCCTGAAAAAGCGATTACAAGCGCTGGCATATGGATGGACAAATAGTTCCCCCTCGTTCAGCGCATCGAGTCTGTGCCATCTTCGCGCTCTCAAAAAGAGACGTGATGGATGTGGGGAAGTGTCGGCTGGGCTGGGGCCAGCTCCCGCTGTTGGCCGGGCAGCGTGAACCTTCTGCTTTGCTGTAGATTTCTTTCAGACTGAATTTCGGGGTGAAAATGCGCCTCTTGTAGTCTCTTATGCTCCAATTCAGATTGCTCTTTTTTCATATCCTGCTAGGTACTATTCAATAGTATTGTTCCGATACCGTTTTTTGGCTCCCGATACCGATACCGATATCCAACTTTGCAGTATCGGCCGATACCATACCGATACTTAAGTTTTTTTTCCCTCAACATGACAAAGCTGACCTGCCATTGGTTCAGAGCATTCAATGGCCAATAGGATATCTTAGATCGGCATGCAGTGAACCCTATATATATATATATATATATATATATATATATATATATATATATATATATATATATATATATATATATATATGCGAACTGTGGATGTTCATTAATCATCCTGACCTCCATATACTGGTTTTCACCTCGGCACACTTAATCCTGTATTTAAATTGTGTCATGCATTAACACTGGTCTCGCATGCCGTTATAACTCCACGATGCTGCTTTCAAATTGCCCCATGCGCTCTTATTTCGAACTGCATTTCTTCATGTCTGGAGCTGTAAAGGCGCCAGTCGGTGGCAGAGGTTCCGTGACCTCCTTGGATCCATAATTCACACCTGTTAGTCGACTCCCCCCTTCCCAAACCCCCCGCCCTGTCATTTGTGAGTATACTCAGGATTAGAGGTTAACAAAAGAGAAACAGGCCAAACACCGACGCTGCTACAACAGATCAATGTCAAGTAAATAACCTTTTCTACCTTATTTCCTGACTCGTATTGATCCGTCAGTGCCGTCTGCACTCTTTTTCATTCACTTGCCACACACACAACACACACGGTGTACTTTAAAGTGCTGTTAACTGCTTTGTTTTTTCCCGTTCAAAACATTGTTCCCACTAAAAATGTCAATTTCTTTGGAGTACTTTTGAGTTTAATTGGTATTACCGTATTTTACAATATTGTTGCTATGCTATTATGTTATTTTTTTTAATACCATTATTTTTCATGTAGTGATGTTGATCAGGGGCGGCACGGTAGTCGAGTGGTTAGCACGTCGGCTTCCCAGTTCTGAGGTCTCCGGTTCGAGTCCAGGCTCGGACCTTCCTGGGTGGAGTTTGCATGTTCTCCCCGTGCCCGCGTGGGTCTTCTCCGGGTACTCCGGTCTCCTCCCACATTCCAAAGACATGCATGGCAGGTTAATTGGGCGCTCCGAATTGTCCCTAGGTGTGCGTGTGAGTGTGGATGGTTGTTCGTCTCTGTGTGCCCTGCGATTGGTTGGCAACCAGTCCAGGGTGTCCCCCGCCTACTGCCCAGAGCCAGCTGAGATAGGCGCCAGCAGCCCCCGTGACCCTTGTGAGGAATAAGCGGTCAAGACAATGGATGGATGGATGATGTTGATCAGTTTACTTCCTGCTCCAATACTGAGTAAAAATGTACCTTGTACAGTCGTTTGAGTTAGCAGTAGACATATATTGAGAGAGCAGTCAGGCACTTCCTGTTTTATATCAATTGAAATTTAAACACAGCAAATAAATCCCACTAAAATTGCAAACGTTTGTCAATATATATGTTTTAAAGTGATCATTAAAATTAAAAAGCAAATTAGTCTGGTTGTAAGAGGTATGTATCATAGATTAGAGTGTGAATGTGTGAGTGAATGAATAATGTATTCATTGTGAAGCGTCTTTGAGTGTCCAGAAAAGCGCTATATAATCCGTTACATTATTATTGTTTTTATTATATCATTTTTTTCGTAATATATTTTTAAAAAAATGTGTTGCAATATCTGTTTTGTTTTCAATTATTGTGATTTGATTTAATTCATCATTTATAGGAAACAAATAAATATGGCATATCGGAGGGCTGGGCAATATATTGAAAAAATCTTGATATCACGATACTGGCCCATGCAATATGCATATCGCAAAGACATGCAATAAGTTTCATCTAGAATTTTATGCTTTTATCTGAATTGTCAGATGCTAACTAAAATGTGCTCTGCCAAACAATATTATTATCGAGAGGTAATTGCAATTAATTAACTAAGAATACAGGCAATTTGCTAATTTTGACGCATGAAAAAAATATATAATTCTTTCATAAGATAATAAAATGTCATTTCTTTAGATACATGTTAAATATCGCAATAATATCGATATCGCTATATTCAGCAACTATATCGCATATCGCATGTTTTTCCAATATCTTGCAGCCCTAGAATATAGTTTGTTTACAGTGACAGAGAACGCTGTGTACAAGCAAATTATCAGCCAATCCCATGCTGTTCCCTCCTGTTACAAATGTGCAAACGCAGATTTTAAAACATCCTCACCCTTGCAATCCAATCTTTTGTTCATTTATCTCATTTTGAATCTTATTGGATTGTGCAGGTGTACGGGAGAAGCGGGACAAGATATGGATCTTCTTGCGTGCTTGCTAAAGCAAACATTTTCATTAGCCGCGCCGGGCTTGGAGTGCCAAAGGTGGTTGCGGTAATAAAGAGCACCTGCTGGTGTCACACACACGGCCCAGGGCTTTTCTGCTCTGACTTCTGTGAGCTACTCGAGTAATTCTATATGCTCCCGGTGACATCATGTCACAAAGACCACCGGTGATGGCATTCTTTTAGGTGAAACCCAAGGAGTCAGTGCGTTGCCCTAAGAGTTTTTTTGAAAGCCACTTTTGTGGTTGACTTTGTGGCCAGTAAACTTGTACTACTATTTCCCCCTGTTTTATCAAAACTGCTGTGCTGGTTTAATGTGGGTCAGTAGCTCTAAAAGATAACTTTCTGCTTATTGTAGTAGTAGTAGGATAGAATGAACAAGTGCAGTGGTACTCAAATGTTTCCACAAAATGAAAGTAGCACATCATCACGTTAAAACTGTTACAATGTATGGCATCTTTGTGTAAACTCTGAGTATGATTTAAGCATCTTGAGGCTGGGCCAAGTGTTGTTGTGGCGGATGATTTCGAAAAACAAGAATTTACTATTTATAGCACCGAAAGGTGGAACAACTGACCAGGATCCTTCCTTTGGCCACAATGAGACGCAGGGTTGTAATTAAGGCAAAGGCTGGCCTACTTAGAGGTGGAAACTTGTTCACTGATTTGGCGTCCAAGCTCTATTTTTACGATATACAAGTCACACCTGAGTATAAGTCACAGGACTGAAAGATTAAAAAAAAGTGTGACTTTTAGACCAAACAATATGGTAAATTAAGATGAAATCACCATTATTTCAGTATACCGTATTTTCCGCACTATAAGGCGCACCGCATTATAAGGCGCACCTTCAATGAATGACAAATTTAAAAACTTTTTCCATATATATGGCGCTACAGTAGAGGCTGGGGTTACATTATGCATCCATTAGATGGTGCTGCGCTAAAGAGAATGTCAACAAAACAGTCAGATAGGTCAGTCAAACTTTATTAATAGATTACAAACCAGCTTTCTGACAACTCCATTCACTCCCAAAATGAATAAACAGGTGTTTTATTATTTTCTCTGAGGTAAAGTATTAGTATTAGCTAGCGATCCAAGATGGCGGGATCTTCTGCGCATGCGCGTCACCGATTGTGCACGGTCATCGATAGCGTCTTGACAGCGAGACCTGTTGCGGCTCAATATTGATCCATATATAAGACGCACTGGATTATAAGGCGCATGGTCAGCTTTTGAAAAAATTGAAGTCTCTTAGGTGCGCCTTATAGTGCGGAAAATACGGTATATACTTTTTCTGACATTTTTGTTTTGTTGGTGTGCCGTGATTTTTTTTTCCAATGTAAAATATGTGTTGGCTCTGTAAAAGTTGGGAAACACTAATACAGCGTTAAACACGTTAGAAAGAAAGGATAAGTTTCGACAGAAAAAGTTGGCGCGGATATGGAGCAAAGGTTACGGGAAATGATTAATGAATGATTTGCGGCGTACTAAACGTCGTTTTGTGCAGCGTTTTTACACACTCACTTATTATTGTTCACCAGTTTATCGGCTAAGGAACCTTCCTACTAAGTAAAAGCAGGCCCTGCGGTTTAAAGGCAAAAAAAAAAAAAAAAAATGGAGAAAGCTAAAGATGTTCTCCACGGTCCAAGGTCGCTGACCTTCTCTGTAGCTGTCTGTGTTGCACCTCGGGGCACCTGTTCATGTCAGGCCTCTCTTAGATTCCCCAAATCGTGGTTAGCTACTGGTTATTTTCAGCTGCGATAAGTGATCCCCGTGACCCCGAAGGTCTGACGCGCTGCTGCTTTTTTTTTTTTTTTTTTTTTTTTTTTAAAGCTACAAGTCAAATGCCACAGCCATCGCCTCCGGATCAAAGCTTTCAAAGTCGAGCTCTAGTCAGGCATACATTGAAATAAGAGCTTCCAGCCCCGTTAAGTGTACCAAGTCGCATCGTGGCCTGACTTGACTTAATCACCCGCGCTACCGCCAAGTCGCCGGCCAACATTAATGCTCACACGCATGCAGACTGCGTTCAAATCTCTGTCCAGTGAAACAAGATATACACAAACGGAAAATCGCACCCAGATTTGAGGATTTTCCCATTATCGGATGTCTCTGAAAGATTATCCTGAGCGATTATCCGATGGTTTGGGCTGTGTAAACAGTAATTTTTTTCTTCGGATGTACTCATAAAACAGTCAAAGCCAGCAATCGTAAAATGTTAAACTTATTTAATATTCACGATGACATCTTGATTGTTACATGAAACACGCATGCGAACAAAATTGCAACAAATTTTAAGAAATTTCCCTCCTTGTGATGAGTCAGCAAATGCGGATATATCTGAGTGAGATGTGTGCTGATTTATAAAATGTAAATAAAATGTTAGCTTGCTGATTTAGCGACATGCTAGGCTAAGTCACTTTGACAAGGGTAACTCGGCAATATAGAACTAGAGTCGAACTTTTCTCATGTCCTTATATTTACACCTGGCATTAAAGCTGAAGCTAAGCTAAAAGGCTAATGTTGTTTTGAGCTATTAACCCTGATCGCTGACTGCGGTCAGAGGCAGGGGGCGTGAACGTTGAGCTCGTGTGGGTTGAGCCAAGGGAGGGTCCATTTTGAATTGTTTGTTTACAAACAGACAGATTGTTTACAAATAGAAACAGTCAAAACTCCAGACCTCACCTTTAACAGGAAATAAAACAGTAGTATTAGGACAACCCGATCAAAACAGGCTAATTTAAGTGAGGTTCAAAAAGTAATTGTTGATTCACTGCCATCCGATGAAGACACCTGGTAACTGTTAGAAATTTGAAAAAAAAAAAAAATGTCTCCATTTGACAAAAGTGGGACCTGCCCTTAAATGGAATTTGTTCTGCCTAGGCATGCTCCACCCCTGCCACAAATTCAAATGATGATGTTTCCTAATCCTACTAACACTGACCGATAGACAAAGAAGCGGCACAGGAATCCTCCCAGGAGGGAGGACACTTGCTTGTATTGTCTAGCAGTCTTGCAGTCATTTCGATTTTTACAGTTTCGAAAATATGACACGCTTGTTTATAAGTTATGGACTGCAGACGAAGGAGAGATATTGTACTCTGTTCCTTCCATTCTCTCACCTAATCCTGCTTGCGTTCACTTCCCTTTCCTGTTTCCAGCACCGTTGCGCGGAACCCCCCCCCTGCCCCCTCCCAGCCCGGCAGGATGCCGCGTCTGGGGCCCCTCGGCAGATAATGTGACGCACACGTGTGCTGGCGGAAGACGGGGGGCCGCCGGCCACAAAAGGTCCGCTCTTGGACGCCCCGTGCTACGATAACATGAGGAAGCGAGGGGAGGAAGAGGTGTCTGCAGGAAGCTGGCAGCTCTCCGCATGAAGGTCCATCGCCGAGGATCGCACTTATCTTCCAGAGGAGGGTGACACCCCCCTCCCCCTCTGTTCCCCCCCCATCCACACTTCTCACTCTTGACACCCCTAGTCACCGGTGAAAGGCTGACAGCCTTTTTATTGGTTGTCATCACAGCGCTGGATAGTTACAGAGTACCCAGCTGCGACGACTCGAATTGTTGTAAATTGAGCCGGTTGAGGTGACGCAAAGCAAGCATCCTTACGGAAAATGTCTTTTAGAGGGCACCCTTTTTTTTTTCACAATTTAAAATAGTTCCCCGGTGTCTTAATCACATATTTGTAACATGTTCAACAAAATAAGAGGACAAGTTTAGCCACTGAGAGCTAGAGTGGGCTCATGCCATGTGAATGTAGCATTAGCATTTAGCATGTAGCATGTAGCATTTTTTTTTCTTTGTAATTTTTGGTTGAAATTTTATTTTTTGTAACAAGAAAAACTGTGAACATTTTGTAGCCTTTTACAATTCCTGACGAAAGCCAAAATTTGAGAGGCTAACACATGCTAAATGCTAATCTGTGCTAGAGCTGCAGCTCTGCTTTCCTGTTGACTTTGGCGGAAAAACACAATTTTGTGACAGTTGTTATGTAATTGGTACGGAAGTGTAGAGCTGCCAATGTGGAGTAAACATTTTTGGCTGGCAAATGTGTTCGAACATACTTGCATATATGTTCGAACGTATTGAAATATGTTCGAACATACTCGCAAATATTTTCGAACATAGTCGCAAATGTGTTCGAACATACTTGCAAATATGTTTGAACATACTCGCAATTATGTTCAAACATACATGTAGGCTACATGCTACAAAGTTAGCATACCTTCCCATAATGCCACGGGGTATTATTTACGCATACGCGAGTGAAAACAAAACCCATTTTTTAGGCATTTGGGCCACATTACATTTCATTAGAAAATTAAGTAGACAAAAAAACAGTGTTTATTCGTAACTTTTACAATTTATTATGTCTGCCGTGCATGATTTAGGTTCGTCATTTTTTTTTCACTCGCGCATGCGCAAATTATACCCCATGGCATTATGGGAAGGTATGCTAATTTTGTAGCATGTAGCCTACAAGTACGTCCAAACATATTTGCGAGTATGTTCGAACGTATTTGCGAGTACGTTCGAATGTATTTGTGACTATGTTCGAACATATTTGCGAGTATGTTCGAACGTATTTGTGACTATGTTTGAACATATTTGCGAGTTGCCAGCCTAAAATGTTTACTCCACATTGGCAGCTTTAAGGCTTCCGTAAATTAGACCAGTTATAACATCCCAATTTTGCAAATGTCACAACAATGTGTTTTTTTTGGAAATGCTCAACTCATTAAAGATTTACTTGGTTTTGGAATTTAAAACTTGATAGACCCAATGGCTCATATACAAGCATTTGAAAAGTAAATTCGTCATATGTTCCCATTAACTCATCTAAATTTCACCTGTGTGATTATTCCTAATATAAGAAAAAACGTGGCTCTTGAGATATTGTAATGACCCCTCCCCCTTTGCTTCCCCACCAACCCCCACTGTACTGTACAACTCCCGCTGTGTGCCAAATGATAAACTTATGAGCAGACCTAATCCTGTCAAACTGCCCCCCTGCTGCCTCACTTTCCATTCCTCGCACAGATGTAGTCCGGCGTGGAAATTTGCCATGAAATTGGGAGCCACTTGGTGAAGAGCTGTTCTCATGACAGTGCAGTGACTGAGCACATACAATCCAGACGCAAAACCCTCCACCCCTGACATCCCCACTTGTTGTTATGGAGGGGAGAGTGGGTGGGCCGTTCGAGCTCTCATGTCCGACTCAATAAATCCTGGTGTATTTTTGTCTACTTTTTGAAGTACAAATGACTTTTTAACTAGCCAAGCTTTAAAGCAAATCTGCACAACGTGAACAGCCTGCGATTTTAAGGTCTGACTCCATCCAAAATAATCATTTGTGGTTGTACAAAAACTTACAGTGAGCCTTGAATGTTCTCCCAAAGATGACATTTGTACATGCAGAAACCACAACAGGCTTCCAAGCAAATAATATGAATTTCACTTGATGATTAAGGGTGTTGAAGCCATTAGCAAGGAAAATAGGATGTATTATATTCCGTCCATTTTCTTTAGCATTTGTCCTCATGAGGTTGGTGGGTGAACTGGAACCTTGCACTGTGCTAATATAGACGATTGTTTTAAAAAATTCTTTGCACAGCACCGTAGATGAAGAATTTATTTATTTTTTTCTCCCATGTTATTACGAAATAGAGACAATTCTATTTTTTACGCCACACAATTCTACACAAAACACTTATAAATATTTTTACATATTTGGAAATGTATTAAAATTGAACAAAATTAAACAAAAAAGTGTAGTCAAGTTTCTTCATGTGTTTACATGTTCACATACATGTTACATATGAATTAAGAAGAAAAATCCACCTGTTTTTATCCATTCCAGGCAGCAGCAATTTTGCCTTGACATGATGATATCACGGTGCTTAAGTCAAGTCACATTTTTTCTTTAAAATAAGGCTGCATTTGAGGATGGTCGGAAGTCGGATTTATCAGAGTTGTTTTTTTTCCCAGTTCCGACCTGAAAGCGTTTGAGGCAAAAGTAAACAACCAAAATGGCGGATAGTGGTAAATTGTTTTTTATTTTGGTTCTGAAAACTCATTTCCGACCTCCAGCAAACTTCCTTCTCGTAATTTTGCTTAATTTATTTATTATTATTTTCTTATTTCATAAGCATTCCATACAATTAAGTAGTTCACCGTATAATTTCATGCAGTGAAATGGAGATAGCGGCATACTGTCATGTACGTTGCGTTACGGGAAGTTGTGTTGAATATTTATGAATGAAGAAAGCTATCTAGTTTTATACTTGAGTAAATTGTGTTTTGCCCTTCACGGTCTGTGGTTGCCATTGTAGAGTGACGTCACTTGTAGTTCGTCGGTGAACTTGGGGTCCTTCTTTTTTTCCGACTTCGCAAGTGGAATTTCCGAGTTTAAGGGGGCGTTCCCGTACACACTTCCTGGTTTGAACTCGGAAAAGTCCGACTTCCGACCATCCTCGAATGCAGCATAATATCTATGTGCCCCCACTAGTCTAAACACAGTATTCTGATTAATAATGAGTGTGTGGAATATTTATTAATTAAGCAGAAAAAGGCACCTGTTTTTATATATCTCAGGGGGCGGCCATTTTACCTTGGACTGCCACTTGCTGTTGACTGAAAATGACATCATAGTGCCTAAGCTTGTGGAAGGCAAAATGGATATAAATTTTTCTGCGTATTTTATATTCCACAAACGTAATATTAATTAGTATGTCATGTTTTGACTAGTGGGGCACATAAAACTACTGTAAAGAGTGTTTTTGACTTTGACTTCACTTTTGGAATTGGGCTGCGAAGTAGCAAAATGCGGAAAAAGTAAAGCACGGTAAATACCTCCCGGTTGCACTAAATGCTTGTTCTCCCGCAGTTTTCTGCCGTTGCGGAGCTTGTCGAAAGGCGCTCGCTACAAAAAGCTTGCAGCGATGAGTTCCCCTTCACAGGTGCGAGACCCAGAACCCATAAAGGTGCTAAATTGCTCTTTTATTCAACGTGTAAATTCCAGTTCTCTGTCACCTTTTTGCTCCCGTCTCCCTCCAACGTGCTTTGGGGTTTTTGTTCACCTCTCATATTTGGCTGTCATTGTCACGATGCCGCCGTCAGTTCCAGGCCGGAGGGCAACGGAGCAGCAGAAGCGTCGTCCTCAGCCTCTCAATTTGCTGCTTTTCATTACCGCTCTAGCCGACCTACTATTTCAGGCAGGGGGCAGACAAGGCCGTAAAAAGTCTGGACCGGTGACCCCCCTGCGCGGTCACGGTCATGGGTCACTTAGTGAGTACACGCTGGAATTGGCCTCACTACGGAAATCCTCTTTGGGTGAAAGACAGTTGGACTGAGTGTCAAGACACTTTCCTCTTTATTTCATCTACGGTAAACACTCTTTCGTTGCGGGTTCCAGGTTCATTTTTTTTACATTTTGGTTTAACTTTCCTGTATAATGAGTTCTCTGTAATTCTACTCGTTACATGTTGAGTCCATAAGATACCTCCGACGATTTACAACTGTACTTAACCTTATGCTTCTGCTGGAACAACTATATACAGTACTACTGGAAGGTCAACGTTATCACTTTAAAATATGGTGTGATAGTGCTATGGTGTTAACATGGTTAACCCAATAATACCTGACCCCTGAAATCATGCACAGAAAATTCTGATTTTTGGAATCCAAAACCTTTATTTGACCCTTTAACAAAATAAATTAAAAAAATGTATGCATGTTTTTCAATTTGTATCAAAAATGATACCGCAAGCATTAAGTGCTGTTCTGGCAATTCAAAATGTTATAAATTTTGAAGAAATTCTCACTGGAAAATCTCGAAAATCACGATTTTCATCACCTTGATTCAGCAAATTGGTAACTACTTAAAGCAGGTTATCTTGGATTGTCCCATGTATGGTGTCCTCGTTGTTGTAGTGAAATATGTATAGTTGAAGAGAAGTATCAGACTATACAGTACACAAGAGGGTTTTGGAAAAAAGTTTAAGGTGATGCAATAAGGCACAGAAATGCTTGTATCAAATTTGATGCGTTTGGCAATATATCCCGCAAAGGGCTTCTGCAGGATGATTTGATTTAAAGCATCATTTTTAACTGCTTTTTAGCACAAACTCGGTTTTTGGCTCACATGTGACACTCCTGGACATGAGAACCACCCTTTTGTCCGAGTTCCAAAATCCTGACTTTTGATTATCAATTCATTCATTTAACAATGAATGAGTCAAGTAATTTGATTCAACAATACAACACATTGTCCCAACATTGCAGCTTGCTACAATATCGCCTCACAGCACACCCCGTCCGTATCATAAGAGACAAGATACCATAGAGTTGTATAACATTTTGGGCTGGTGTTGCAGCTGGAAGAAAAGACAATGGCTTTTTGTATTTACTCTGGTTTCCTTCCCTAATTGAGTCAGCAGCGGTAAAAGTGAAGCGATACAAAGCCTTTTTGTGTTCTCTTTACAAGAAACACCTATCCAAACACATTGTGTGTTGCAAGGCCATGCTTGAGCAATTAATACGCCTCCCGGGCCAGCCACTTGTGGAGGTTGGTTCGAGCTGTAGGCCACATTTGGTCTAACAATACTTTATAAATATAGAAATAATCAGGCCTCTAATTGCTGGACCATTGTGCTTGCTTTGGATCGCAACGCGTATGAAATTGAATTTGTTAGTGTTCGGAAAATGGGTTCATTATGTTTTTGTGGATTTATTGCTATTTTTGAAAGGCAAAATAAATTGTACAGATGAAGGGGCTTAACAACAAGATTTGCTTCCCTAATTGAGTCGGCGACTGAAGTGAAGCACAATAATGTTAGCTTATAAGAAACTCATGATGTCGACACAGTTATATTTTAACAGTATACGAGTGTACAGTATGTATAAGCAATCCACAGACATGCATCTGTTATTTAAAAAAAAAAAAAAGCTTGGAGTATCAATAAACATTCCCTCTCCCTGCCTTTTTCTTGGCGATTCCTCCAAACGATCATCACATTTTGCTTCACCCACATTAAATGGATGGGCCACTTAAAAAACAAATATTCCTACATTCTATCCAATTCCTTGAATTGGTAAATGAGAATTTTTTTTGTGCATCCCAATATGATGATGCTTACCCAGTTTTGTGTCGATTGATGCTTGGATTGGGATTTTTTTTTTCTAACCTTCCAGAGGGCGCTACTGAGTGAATTTTGGGGGAGCATATTTGGGACCTCAAAAATTCAAACATTCTTACCAGGATATATGGGCTTGCCAAAATTGACGTGTTTTGGGGTAAGCTGACACCCCAAGATGATTAATTAATCTTTTTTTTTTTTTTTTTTTTGAGAGTGGTGATATTCTCCAATATTATTACGTTACTAGCTGGGCAGCGAAATGCCGACCACCTATCTTGACAATAGTGTTTATTTCACAAATCCAAATATTCTTGGGGCCCCCAACACGCTTGGAGCTCGCAGAAAGCCTAATTTTCACATTAGAGTCGAACTGCGTCATATCATAGGCCTATTGTCGACAAAGAGGAACGTTTGGATGGCTGACGTCTACAAAGTACGTGGGGGAGTGAACATGTGTGAAAGCTACGTGCACACTACATTTAAGCGTACACCTGGAAGTCGTTATGAAAATATTTTTGGGCCGGCTAAAGACTCAATCTGGTACCTTACAAGCTACGGCTAATGCCGTCCTAGCAATGCAAATATTTGGCCAGCTAACAGCGTGCTAGCAATAAGCGAAAAGGGATGTGAGAAACGAGCTAGCTTAGTACTAGCTCGAATGAAGCTAGTAGCAACATAGATGGATTTAAAATGGGACCAAAAAGAAAAAGCATCCTTTGGTCTGATGTTGATCAGGGTATAGCATGGGATCCTGGCGGTTACAGTAAGTTATTTTAGTCATGGGAATATTTGGCCAGCTAACAGCATGCTAGCAACATGTGAGAAATGAGCTAGCTTAGCGCTAGCTAGAATGAAGCTAGTACCAACGTAGATGGATTTAAAATGGGACCAAAAAGAAAAAGCATCCTTTGGTCTGATGTTGATCAGGGTATAGCATGGGATCCTGGTACAGTAACTTATTTTCAACAACAAAGGTTAACCTGTGTGAGCTCCACTCCGATAATTTTGAATGAGAAGTGAATATGGCTTTATAATCATATGCTCAAGATAAAGCTCCATTTACTCTTTTGATCAAATTGTATTTTTTGTTTGTTGTTTATTTCGACAAAAGAGCATTGAGTAGCCCAATTGTGTTGATTCGGTCATTCAGTGGCTAACATCAATAAAAATAGCAAATGCGGATTTTTCTTTACTAGGTTTGATATTTTGAAAAAATACAAGAACACTCTAGCAGTGGTTGTGTCCCCCCCCAGGCACCCACTAACTGGATTTAACCACTGCAGTCTTGACAGTGTTATGAAGCGCTCCTCTCTGCAGGGATGATCTGTTGCTTCTGGAGCTGTTAGTTATTTCCTCGTGTTTTCCACAAGCCCACCCCTGCCCCCTCCCATCACCCTCCTCCCTTCCCCATTAACACGTAACACTTAGGAGATCGGCGGGTAAATGATCGACTCGCAGGACAGTTATGGGTCTCTGGCTGCAGATGACGGGGTGCTTTAAAGGCGCCGTAAATTATTTTGAAAGTAAAAGCAAAGGCGGGCGGTTAGGTGGGCGAAGGCAGTGGGGGTGGAAGGGGATCGGGGAGGGGTGGGGAGTTGTCGCACCATTAACATGCTCTCTATTAGAAATACACACTACACATTTCATTTAGCTGACATTTGTGTGGGCTGCTACAATTAAGGGAATATGAGGCTTTTCGGCGCACTTTGTAGCACATAATTGTACACGGGAGCCGTGTTGGCTTTAAAAGAGTTAATTGGAACAGGGAGGGTTTTATTGAGGGATGGTGGTGGGGGTGATTGTGGTTAGTTTAGCAGCCTCTTTGACCCACAGGCATACACCTGGTATTGGGTCAGGTTACAGACAGGCTCCAAAGGCCCGAGGGTCGAGACCCGGTGCTTGTCGCTTGTCTAATCTCGGGCTAGGCAAAGTATAGCCCAGGGGCCACGGACTGCCAGCCCGCCCAGCATTTACATTATAACTGCCCTCTAGTATTTATTGCATGCTTTCCTTTTTTAAATCAATTGATTGAAATGCATTTTTTTTTTTAATGTTTAAAGCTTATTGTGAATATTATATTTACAGTACATTGTATAAATCAAGTTTATTATTCATTAATTTTAGTTTAATATAAAGAAATGATTAAAATACTACTAAAACAATGTTTGGTTAATTTATTGTAAATAATGAAAAAACAATTATGTACACACACACTATATGTCCATTTAGGTATAATTAAAATGTATTATTAATTTAGTTAAATTAGTATAAATAGCATAAAAATACATTATTGGCTCTTTAATTTGTAGTAATGAGTAATGAGAGAAAAAGATTGGTAAATTGGTCAAAATTTAATAAACATTTTTATTCACCTGTGAATATTTTACAGAAGTATTAATTTAATAATTGAATTAATCATTTTTTTTAATGTATTTATTTTATTTTTATTTTTATTTTATTTTTAATTTATTTATTTATTTTTATTTTTTTTATTAAAAAAATGAATTAATCAACTTTTAATGTATTCAGTTTAAGTGTACATTGTATAAAGTAAACTTATATATTGTTAATACAATCCAAAATATTTGTAAAGGAACTGTACATATTTTTCACATTTATTTGTATTAAATTGGTAATTAATCATAATTAATTTAATTGTAGCTACATCTTTTGCAGAATTTTTTAAAATTTGGTTTATTTTATTTAAAAATTGTGTTTCAAATAAAAAATAGTAAGTTAAAATGTATTCACTTATCTCATTAAAGGATTTGTTCATTAGTGTATTGTAATTATTAAATTAAGAAATCTTAGTAAATAAACATTGCAACAACAAATAGTTTGATATTATAATTGACTCATTCATCCAACACAAAAACTCAATAGTTATTAAACTCATTGCATTAGTTTACATGAATATTTGTCATGCATATTTTAACTTTATTAATTAATTTATTTTACGTCATCTCCAAATGACCTAATCCATAGATCTGTCCGCGATGAAAATCAATTGTGGCCCTTGACCACAGAAGTCGGCCCACCCCTCGTCCAGTCCCTCACAAGGCAAACATGTTGGGCGGGTGCATGGAGTCAGTCAGACGTTGTCTTCTTCTTTCTGTGCTTCCTGCCAGGCCGGCCACAAAGTGATGATTTAGCACTTAAAGGATGGCGAAGGGATTTTGTGGCGCATTAACCCCGTCGTGATTTATGAGCTTTCTGAAATATGAGAAGTACATTTTGTCTTTACACATGTTGGAGCGGGTGGATGCTTGTAATGTGTGCGTGTGGAGCTGAGCCCCTTTTGTGTGCTTTTTGATATTGAGGGGGGCTTGAAAAGAAATCACACATTCCTCACCACAGAAATGAAATCTGCAAAGGCAAACCGCAACTTTTCTTTTCCTTTCTTGTGTGAAATATATTGTTTAAAAAAAACAAAAAAAAAAACTGTCAGCAAATGTTATGCAAGGCTCCCCGTAGTGTTACGAGAATAGTCATATTCCTTTTTTTTTTCCACACTCAATTTGACTTTATTTATAGAGCAATTTTTTTTAAAACAGCCGAAACTGGTGTGCAAATAGAAAAATTAACATAAAACACGATCATAATAAAGAAAATGCCACTACCACTAGTAATAATTATTATTATTTGAAAAAAAAAAACAACAAGTCTGTGACATGGAAACCCTCCTGCAGCAAACTATCAAGAGAGCTCATGTGGGGTGCCTGCTGTTCCACCGGTGGCCTGTTGGTGGCCTCAAGGTGTATGAGCTTCTAGTTGATTCCACAGTGGAGGCAGAGAAGAAGAAAAGAACGCGCAGGAAAAAGTCACACAGTTTCAAAAGCTCCTTTTTTCCCCCCACAAACATCCTAAAAAAATAAAGTTAGAATATTACAAGAATAAACTTTATTTATTTATTTATTTATTTATTTATTTATTTATTTATTTATTGCATATTTTACAAGTTGTACAAAGTTGGCAAAATGTCATAATGTTAGAGTAAAATAATAATATGAGAATAATGTACATAATGTGCATTGCATTTTTGACAGAATAACAGAATGGTCATTAAAAAAAATGCTCACAATTTTATATAAATTAAGTCGCATATTTGACAAAAACGTCATTATGAGAGTAAGTCGTTTTAAAGTTCTTATTTTGTAAAATGCAAATCATTATTTAAAATAAAAAAATCTGAATTCAGTGTATATTTACAAATGACTTAGAGTTGTTTTTAATATTTTCAGAGGTGGAAATATACATGAAAAGTGACAATTAATAGCGTTTATAAGCAATGATTAGCTTTTGTACATGTACAGTTGTGCTCATAAGTTTACATAGCGCTATGTAAATTTATAAGCACAACTGTAAATCCTGAAATATTTTGTAACATTACAGCTTTGTCCTAACATTCTTCTATAAAATAACTGAAAGTATTATTCTAATTAAATTAGATTTCTTAATGTACATGCACAACTTACTTCTTAAAATATAAAACACTTTTTGTATTATTGCTTCATTTACATAACTGTTTGTTTCACAAACTTTTCTTTTCAAATGTTTTTGCATATAAAATGAAGACTCTTGAAAAAAAAAAAATATATATATTTATATATATATATATTCACAACTTGATTCTTGAAACCACCTATTTTGTTAAGTTTAACTGTATTCTAAAATCATGACTTAATAATTGAAACATGAAGCAAAAATATTACAAGTGAAATTAACATATAAATTCTGACTTATGCATAAAATGTATTTTCTTGTTAAACATCATTAATAAAAGTACAGTATCATGTTTTGTTGTAAAATGACAACTATTCATTATTATTTTTCTTTTAAACGTTTCTTTGACTGTGTGTGTATAAAATGTCTTATTGAAAACCACACTAAGGCTGTACCAAAGTGCCCTATTCCCCACTTTGTGCCCTTTGACCCCGGGGGTGTCTGCATGCTAATTAGGAGGCATCCTGTGCTTCTGCCAAACAGCAATGCAGCAGCAAGCACACCAGGGGGAGCAGTCATACTGTTACTTTTGCTCCTGAACTGTGAGACAATGAGGAGCTTGGACTCGTCCCATCTCCAGCACGTCAATGCATATTCCTTGCATGATTACATACATAAACGCATTTCTGCTGGCAAGCCGTCCCACCCTCCCTCTGCCTTTACACTCTGCTCAATTGCACCGCCTGAAGTGGCCTCCGCGGCTCCTGTATCAAATAATTCCACAGGCCTAAACCTCCCTGCACAACACGCACTATTACTTTTCAATAATAATACTCAAGTAAAAAGTAGACAAGTCGCGATTACTACCGAAGTACTCAGATAATGCTAACTTAGGTTGATTGTTTTGAATTAGAGCGTGAATGTCACATAGCCAAAAGATCTGCTTTAAAATTCATTTTATTTGGATATTTTTATTTTTATTTTTATTGCAGCTGTTACTATTATTCCCACATATGTTATTGTGATTTTTATTCTTATTTTGCCACCTAACAACTCCCACATAATACTTCCAATTTGCATTGTTCAAATTTCCACTAACTTAAAAAAAAAGAAAAAAAAAAAATCACGCCTCCCGTGGTATATATCGTCTGATTCCACATTACTTACAGTATTTGCACAATTTAACATTTAATATCAGCTTTTTCCCATTCATTTTCAATGGGACAGACCTTTGACTTTTTTGAAGTATCACTTGCCACGCCCACTTCCATATATATAATTTATCATCATTACCAGGTGTCTGATACTACTCGGTGGCACAGTTGGTAAAGCGCATTGTCCAGTAACCAGGAGGTTATAATTTCATAATTTATCTCTCAATGTGCTTTCAGCATTCCCACGCAATTTCTCCAGAAATTGCACTTAGTCTAGTCTAGTCTAGTCACATATATGTGTATCAAATACACCTCAATTTGTTACAAATTATACTACAAACTACTTGCAAAGTTTTTTCAAACATTTAAATGTAACGCATGATACTTATTATAATCCCTGAAGCAGATTTCACTCACAATATATTTGGTGCACATTTCCACCTTCAATAACGTAGTTGTATTCGCATTGCCCGCCTCATCTTATTCTATTGCACCTTTTGATGTTAAAAGACAACGTTTGCCTTATTGCACACTCTGAACTTATTGTGCGTGACCCTGTGTGTGCGGGCGTGTGCGTGCGTGCTGGTGTGTGAGTGTGATTTGTCAGGATCAGCTAAGCGTCTCTATTAGCACCCTTCCCGAAGTTGCTTATTGCTCCATATAAGTGACGTACGGCGCAGCCTCCATTTTGGTGGCAGGCAGTTACGCGGCGACGGCGAGCACGTGAGGAATTTCTTTGGCTGCCCTTGGTTTTAATAGGATGTGTGTCTGATAGATACTCCCATTTCAGCAAAGTAGTGCACAATGCAGGCGGCCCGACGCCCGCCCAGCTTCGTCTTTTTCTTCTTGTTCTTTTTTTTTTTTTTTTTAATATCCTGTTCCTTTTAGTGCACCGTATAAGCGACACTTAGCCATGTCCATGTGAGTGTTTAAAGACGCGAGAAGGAAAACACCATTGTGAACATTTGCTTCACCTGGTCCAGTGCAGCCACAGTCACAATCCCAAGTAAACATTCCCCATTGAAATGAATGGAAATGTCATTAATATGTGGTAGCCTCCCAAATAAAGAACGTAGCTTTTTGAATAAACTGTTTTCTGTTTTGCATTATGTTTTGCTTCATTAAATGGACTTTGTGCTGCTCCTTTTGGTCTGTGCACCTTGACCACCTGGGGGCGCTACAATCACCTACAGCATATCAATCCTTTTCCCCCTATGAGCTATATACACATAAAAATTGAAGGACGAAAGGGCCACATTGAAATGTTTTATCAAGCATGCCAGTATCAGTCAGTGCAGCAATTTGTGTGTTTTTTTTAACTGCTACCTCAACAGCTTTCTATAATGCACATAGTTTAGGATTTGACAAGATTTTGTGGTAGTAGTTGTGACCCTGTAACCCATCAGAGAACCTTAGCCTCTATAGTGAACAGCAGCTGAATCCCATTTCTACATTCAGAACCAAAACAGGAGCAGTGTGGAGTAGGCTTAGCTGACCATTTTTAAAGTAGTTGGGAATGATTCATGTGATGGTTTCACGATTTGGACCTTGACACAGAGCAGAAACTGGAAGAAAATATTTTGCTTGTAAAATGTAATCATGTTTATTGACCACAATGTTATGAAGAGAAATGTTACTTCATTTGTAAATCGTTCATTTACACTGCGATTGGCTGGCAACCATTCCTGGGTGTACCCCGCCTACTGCTCGAAGCCGGCTGGGATAGGCTCCAGCACCCCCGCGACCCTTGTGAGGAGTAAGAGGTCAAGAAAATGGATGGGTGGATATTTCATTTACATCTTTGCATATTTACAGCCCGTAGCATACTTTTTTGTTATTTCGCACAATAACCACACAATTTTAAAGTGATTTAAAGTTGTGTTGTTGTTACCTCCAGCAAAGGGCATCCGAGCAAGTCGACCATCAGTCGCATCACATTTCCGTGTTTAAGTTTCCATTAGCTCCACTTTGCCGTTTCTCAGCAATGAATGTCCGGGCGGAAACACGAAATATTGGTTCCGGCATCTTCCGGCCAGGTGGCACAAATGTTTTTTTAAAATAACTGTACAAAATATTCTGATGTAAATATCAACGTTAATGGTAAAATCCAACTTAGATTGAAATTCGGGTGACACTGCCAGCGTAAGAAGAGAACTCGTCCGTAACCGGAGGACTCAAAATTATCAGTAGAAAATGACATGTTTAGCATATGCCGCAGGCCGCTTAACAATGGATAGCAGACCACAAATGGCCCCCAGGTCTTAGTTTGGACACCTACAGACAGATGAAGTGTTTAACAACTGACTCAGTAAGCTCCAGTAATAATTAATTTTTCAGAAAGGATTAATTTGTGTTGCTCGTGTTCAAATATCCGCTGCGTAAAGAATTACAATCTGGTAAAAACCGACGCTATTTGTTAGCATGTTTAGGGTGTTCCAATGTTTGCACATGTGAAGCTCTCGTAAGGCAAAGCTGTGTGATTGTTTTGAATATATGACCTGTAATTCTGTTTGTAGGATCTTTAAGAGTTGACAGTGAACTTCCCAACTTCTTGTAAGTCTGGTCACTCTTATCTCAAGGCACGTTAAAGATATACTGTTAGCTATAGCAAGTTTTTGCAATCCATTTTATTCGTAATATTGTCGTACTCTCGCAAGTAGCAATGTTTCACTACATTGGGAACGTCGCTTCAGAGCCTCACTGGCTTTCTTTTCCATAGCAATTGCTGAACTCTGACTCTCCCATTCCCAGTGCTCGGTGGCCCCCCCACCCCGATTTCCTGCCTTAACAGATGGAGGACGGCGCTGTCGTTCGGTCGCTCTTGGCCTTTCCCTTCCTGCGGGAATCACCCGGCGTTTGCGGTGCAGCGAAACAACTCGTTTATTAAGTTTCCACGCGGTTAATTTCCCGCTTTGTTGTGCCTCTGCCAGCCTCTCAGAGACTTCAGCTTACCACGTCGGCTTCCTCCCTTCCACCCACCACCGCCTTGACATGAAATACGTCATGGCTATTAAGTGCGTAACGCTGTCTGCTACAGTCTCGCATATGTTTATGTGATTATGCATCCATACTTTCAAGTAACCTTGCAGCTGAGCTTGTATTGACTTGCACTTTCTTGTAATTATTACAGTGGTGGGCGTTTTGGCATCTTCACTGTAAAAAGCACGACTTGTATTTTTGGGGTTAGAAGTGTCATTTAAGTTGGAGACAATGCAGTATCTTAATTGGCATCTGACACACATACATGCATGCCTTTAGTTCCTGATTGTAAAACAGCCACTAGAGGGCATACAATCCAGCCATCGTCACAAATACAACGGCCACACCCCTTAAAGGTACACACCCAACATACTACAGGACTCAGTAATTCCACTTAATAAAATCAGTTTATTTAATGATTGGGATGTTCGATACTTCTTTTTTTTTCAGATGATTACCAGTACTCAATGCTTGAGTAGTCACCGATACCAATTAGCGATATCACTAGTATTTTTCATACATAAAATATACGCCCAAAAACTAATGACCGATAATTTTAAACAGAGGCTTATATCCTAATATAGCACCTTTCCTTAAAAATTGCATGAAATTAACTCATTTGCTCCCAATAACGTATAAATACGTTTAATGTTCTAAGTGTCCCAAAGACGTATTTGTACGTTTTTTTTCTATGCTAGAGCATACAGAAGGCTTTGATGCAGCCTCTCAACTGCAAAGAACGGTTGCAGAAATGGTAGTTATTACACAAACGGCTAGCAGGTGGCAGCAGAGTAAAGGAGATCAACCAGGGCCATCTAGAAAAAAAGCTCTATTATTTAGAATTTTAAATAGATTTGTGAAAACTGATGAAACTTAGCTCTCTTCTAATGCTAATTGCTGCAAAACGGAAACAGAAACATACTTTTTCTTTCCTGATGAAAGAAGAGACTTTCATCTTTCTTTTGGTAGGTATGCTTTTATATCAATAGAACACAATATTCTGTGGGCCTTGCAAAATCAGTCAAAATCCAGTAAAACAGTCGGGAGCGAACGGGATTGCTTCTGTGAAAATGGCTGGGAGTAAATGAGTTAACTGAAGTTCCCTATTTTTCTAATTTCGAGTTCTGATTGTAAAACAGCCACAAGAGTGTGACCGTTACCGGTATCGGCCGGGTACTCGTTCATCTCTATTTATTTACATAATACTTTATTATTTTGTCATACAATAGAGTGCTAAAAAATTGGTTTGGGGGAAGGGGCTGGAACAGACTCATGGCATTTCAATTCATTTTAATGGGTAAAATTGGAAGTTATCATTGTACTATCTGGAAATGTTCTGATTCGGCAAAGCGTATTTTCCGCTTTCCCGTTCCTGAAGTATCCCTGCCATTCCCAGCCCTGCAGTGTGACGCTTCCCCCAAGCCGCAGCTCACACTTGAGGTGTTTTCATGTCAGACCAGCAGTGAATTTCAGCCCTCAGGGAGGGAGGCGGTGTTGTGGGGGGGTTGGGGGGCACTCGGCGGCTCCCCCGAAGAGGCCGAGAAATCTATACAGCAGATGTATGACGTTATATGGTCAAACTGGCAAACACAAAAGGTGTAAAAACAAAAGTGGCTGAATTAACAGAGAGGCTTTCAGCGGCGTGTTTTGAAAACAGCCCAGCTGAGCGCTCGCATGCATCTCCTCCCTCGCAGCTCTCCTTTCTCTCTCTCTCGCCGTCTGATTCTCCCGGCCGCCCCCTCTGAGACGAAAGGCTTGAAAAAGAAAAGAATGGACACCATTTTTGCTAATTAGCTGAAGACTTAACAGGCGCGGCGTTAGGCAGACTGGAGCTTTTTTTTTCTTCTTTTTTTCTTTTTCTTTTTTCATCCACGGGCTGTCGAGCGCCTTGTGAAGTGGAGGCCGGGCGGCTAAAAGCAGAAGAAAGGCGAAGGGAGGACGCACAAAATGCCTCCGTGAAGATGTTGAACAGGCCTCCAGTGGGGGTTGAACTCAGAATGAGGGGAGGTGCCGCAGGGGCTAATTATTAGTATTTAACATTTGAGCGCAAAGAAGCCTTAAATTGGAAGTGTAAACGGCTCTGGAGCCCACCTCCATCCTTAGACGTGCACATTGCTTTAGTCAAGTCAGCAGCTTTATTATCTAATTCACTTTTTGTCTTTACAGTAAATCCACGTTTTTCACACGGGGGATACATTTTAGACCCAACCACAAAAGGTGAAATATATAAATCCTTACCACACGTTTTTAAACAGACTGAAACGTTCTTTTAAGCACATAAAATCAAATGTCAAATACTGTACTTAATTGTAGCGTTTAGGGGTGTGAATTGCCTCGTACCTGACGATTCGATTCGTATCACGATTCACAGGTCACGATTCGATTCGATACCGATTAATCCCGATACGAATTTATAAGTCGATTGTTGCGATTTTTTTTCATTCAAATTTAGAAAATACTAATCAGTAAGCTTGTAGAGTGTAAGATTTATATGAAAATGTATTATTTATTTATCTGAAATTTCAGTCTTATAGAGGTTGTAATCTGTTTCATGTTTGAACAGCATTAAAATAAAATATTAAGGCTTAATGTTCCGTTCATATAACATTCTTCCATGCTCAAGGTGTGAATCCTAACCCGAAGTGAGACATTTTGTTGAATATTTTTCCATTAAAAATGGAAGTTTAAAAATCGATTCACACACACACACACACACACACACAAAAAAAGGCAATGATGATAAGACGTTGAATCGGTAAGACTACCGAATGAACAATTCTGAGCTCTTAAAAAACAAAAAAAAACAACAACAAAAAATCGATTTTTTTTTTATTGAATTGATTCGAGAATCGCGCGATGTAGTATCGCGATATATCGCCGAATCGATTTTTTTTTAACACCCCTAGTAGCGTTGATGTACATGCATGTGCCTTTAAGAGGCGGGGCCCAGTAGGGTGGCGTCTGTGTGTGAGTGTGAGCTGCGGTTGGCAGCAGCTTTTGTGTGAGTTTGATTAATGTTTAGCAAACAAATAAAATGAAATATGAAACAAAATGAAATTAAACACTGCATGTTATATCTCAAGCTGGTAATGAAGTAAATATGAACAACTCACCTCTACAACTGGAGGGCGCGTTGCAGGTAACGTATGTGATCGGAATAGGTATCGGGCGATCTCACTCCTAGAAGATCGGAGTCAGAATCTGCAGAACTAAATGGGGAAATATTTATTGTCATCTGGATATTAAATTAGCTGTCTCATGATATTTTTGTCCATATTGCAGACCTCTACTTACAGTTTATCATTTACTATTATCTTATTATGTTTTTAAACAATGTGCTGTTTTTTTTTTTTTCATTTATTGAAAAAAATTGTGTTGCCTTTGGGGCCTGGAATGGATTAATGACATTTCACTTCATTTTAATGGGGCAGATTGATTTGACAAGTCAATCTTCCACTGTATTATGGAAGATTAGATGTAGAAAGATAAGTGGTAAATGAAAGAAACATATAAAACTTAGGCACACTCAAAAAAAAGATGACTGCACCCATGAAGGGGAAAGACGGAAAGCCCAAACATGTACGGGGGTTATAAATTAGGAGCTGTCAGTATTACAATGTATATTAATAGTCACACCTCTTTTTAATGAGTTTGGCATTGGCAGCTGTGAGGAAATACAAGCCATCACAGCACCCCCCCCCCCCCCCCCCCCCCCCCCGATGAGAGAAGCTCTAATAAATCTCAGAGAGCAAGGCTCACCATAAATATGTATCGCATAAGGCATCTGTTTTACATTCTGCATATAAATCAGCCCCGCTGCTGAATAGCAATGAATCAGACGCCCGACGCTTGATTTGATAACAAATCGACGGCGAACTTGGGAGGGGAGAATTTAAAGCCCCCTAACAGGAGCCGCTGAGTGCTGGGGGTCACTTAAGCGACATATTGGCTGCGTCTTATCTTTAACAACTTATCTTTTTGTACATTTTCACAGAATGTACGGAGGACACAGCTAAACGCTTGCAGTCATCTCCCGATTTGGTGACTTTCTGACTCGGAACCAACTTAAAGCTGTCGGATGTGATTTTAGAAAAGGTCTCCCGATCTGATTTTTCATTGAATCCAGCTCAGACTCCCAAATGGACGGTCAAATCCGGGCTGAAATTGGCGTGCTTCAGGGTCGGTACAAGTACTTTTGAATCAGTCCAAGCACCTCCCTACCTCCCCATACATAACATTTTAAATGTTTTGATCAGACACTTACGCAAGTGTATAAAAGGTGGCAGAAATGTCTAATTTATGCAATGATGGCCACTTGATTAGGTACAGCTCTTCCCGACTGCTTTGTTATAGCCTCAATATCTAATCAGCCATATGGTGAGCAGCTAATGCATTTAGATAGAGATGCTGTTAAGGCCCTTGCTTGGTTCAAATGTCTAAAACAAACTTGTAAAAAAAACAAAAACACAATTAAAACCATTTTGAATGTGGCTTCGATCTGTCAAGGTCAGAATTGCATTGATTTCTGAGCGCCTTGCGTTTTACTTTAAGTATGTCAAACCAATATTTTTCAATCAATATTTGAATATTATCAATATTGAAAGCATGTAATCTTCAAAATTCATTTTTTCAATTCAAGGTGATCACTGTGCATATGCTAGTATTTGTGTTGGATGTGTGTTCCTGACATCAGAAGCTGGAGTTGGGTTACTTTTTAGTCTGGTTTTAATTTTGTATTTTTCATTATAGTTAGTTTTTATTTCGTTTTGACTTTTTGTTTTTAAATTATTTAGTTGTATTTTTTTGCATTAGTTTATACATTTTTTATTTTATTTTATTTTGTTTAAAAATGCTTTGTTTCTGTTTGTTTTTATTAGCTTTAGTAGTAGTTTTTTTTTTTTTTAATATATGGTATATTTGTCGACCGTATAAAAAAAGGTCACTACTATGTCGTCAAACAACTGTTTGACCTTACTTCTTCTACATCAAAATAAATACATTTAAAATGAACCGCCAAAACTCATGTATATTTATTGACAAAAATGAAAACCAAGGACATTGTCACTATAATTATTGTTACTGTTAGTTTTCTAAACGTAAGCTCTACTTTCAGTTAATTATTGTTTTTTTTTTTAAAAACATTCTTATTTTATTTCGTTAACAGAAAAGTTTTTTTTTTTTTTTGTAAGTGATTTCTTTAGTTAAGTCAGTTTAGTTAGTAGTTTTGTTAACTAGAACAACCACGGTTGTTTGCTACAGACGCTGCCTACAAGTGTTCTCCTTTTGTATTTGTATGTTTGACTGTTTGTCCCATTAAGTAAACGGCTGAAAGTGCTTTATCGATTGTGGCTCTCCTCGCCTACTGTAGTTAGAAGTAGTTCCAGCATGAAAGTTGCAACTCCCATTTTGTCGGCTACAACCCTTCATGTCGCATCTTCTCTGTGAACATGCAAACGAGCTGTCGAGAAGCAGCTAAAAATAAGCCTCCCAGCCTGCGTTCCATGTTTCTGGAGACTTATTACTTGACGCTAAAAATCTACCCCCTGTTTTGCAAACTGAACGCTTTTACTGCGAAACAGCGGCATTACCTGCTGAGTAGTAATTTAACTTGGCTTCGACGCAGTGTAAAGAGAGTCGACGTTTAGCGAGCGAAGCTGTTATCAATGAGATATCTCTGCTGGATGCCTTGTTTCCCGCCCAATTGATGTGTTTACATGGGAGGCCAATGTGAGAATAATGGCTATGAGGATTGAAATAAATAAATGAAAATAATACTTTTTTTTTCCCGCAGGTACTCTGGCGTCCTCCCACATTACAACAACAACAACAACAACAACAACAACAACAACAACAACAAAAAAGCATGTTACTTTCAATGATGACCCTAAATTCTCCATATGTGTGAATGTGAGGGGGTGACCAATCTGGGGTGTACCCAACCTCTCCCGAAAAGTCAGTTGGGAGAGGCTCTAATTCAAGCATATTGCATTCATATGGACAAAAAAAATAATATTTTTATTGTTCTTCTCATTATTCTTTTCTCTAAACAGCCCCCGTTGAGGCTGCTCCATCTTTTGTAACATTTTCTCACTAACATTCCAAAGAAAAAGCAACGACCTGTATAGTAGGGGTGTGCTCAAAAAATCGATACAGCAATATATCGTTGCGGGCCTCATTACAATACACATATCGATACGCAGGCGTCAGAATCGATATTGCTCGTTAGACGTTTACCGTTGCAGCTTGCATTGTACCTAAAAAATAAAAACCAGCAGCGTCTTTGAAGTTAATTGCCTTCAATTAATGCAAAAAATAGCTCACCAGTGATTGGACAGTGTGTTTTTCTAAGAAAAATGAAAGCAGAGGAAGAATATCAACATTTATTTACTTATAAACTTCACATGGCACGTTTCTTAATGTACCAATTTTCATATATTTTGTTTAAAAAAAACGAAATAGAATGTGTTGCATGAAAACAAATGCTGTTTTTATTTCCGCAAATATTTCAAATAATCACATTTTAGAGCTGTAATTTTAAGACTTGGATATTTTTGCTCATATCGGCTCATGCCCATTAATAAATGTGACAACTGATCCCTGCTCTGCAGTGCGTACACATTTAAACCAGGCATGCCGCTTGGTGGTAAACCAGAAGAGCTGCAAACAAAAATATTTTTGTTAGTCAGCAGAACAAACATACCCTCTAGGGATACATACGACTGTTATTATAAAATGCAGGTAAATTATTTTAATATATCGGGATACGTATCGTCTTGAAGAGTAGTATTGGGATACTTATGTATCGCGATACGTATCGTATCCCTGTATCGTGATACGTATCGTATCGCGAGGTTGGCGGCAATACCCAGCCCTACTGTATTGTAATCCAAAACGAACGGCGCTCTTGTAAGGTTAGAGCAGTGCTTCTCAATTATTATTTTTTTGTTACGCCCCCTAGGAAGTAGAACATATTTTGCGCCATCACAACTCTCCTCCGCACCTGTAAATGGTATCATTTGTCCATAAATATTTGGTTAGTACACCTTCCGCACTCTCCGAAAATGAGTGTGTCACTGCCACCTTCTGTAGTGGATGTGCAATTACACTTCATTTGAGTACAACTCAAATCACCTCAAGACACCTGTTTTAAATTGGGAAGTACAATTGTGTAACATGGCTCCTGTAACAAAACAAAATGTACAAATCAAAATTGAAATCTTAGCAAACTTTGAACTTTGAAAACTTCGACTCAAAATCGAGATATTTATTCTTAGCTGACTTTAGAGGTCCCACCGTAAATGGTTGAGTAGGTGTAGTGATCTAAATATATTCTTATATTTGGGAGCATAAGGTTAAAAAATATATATATTCTCAATGATGCTGGCTGTTTTGCAAACTGAGCAAAACAATCAAGAGTGGGAGAGTCCAAAATGGGAGGCCTCTCTACAAATATACAAATGATATTGTGATAGCAGCTGGGCTCCAACATCTGTCTGGGAAATCAAATATCCAGGGAGCAGATGTTCACATATAACCAGTGGTGTTATTTTTTTTGTACTTCACATTGTCCTTGGCTGCTGGGATGGTGCTAAAAATAAAATTAAAATCATTTTTATGGTAATGGTATTGAACGTGGTCTAAACTCGTCTTTCGGCTGGACACTAACATGCTTATCTATTTATAGTATGCAGGCAATGTTGAAAATGAAAAAAAAAAAGTTATACGTGTATAAGAGATGCTAACTGCTGGATAACTACAAAAAGTTATCACAGAGATTAGCTAACATTACCAGTGTTAGTTGTCAACGGTGTTTAGATTTTGACTTTTATTTTTGTCGATGTGTCCTACCATCTCAAGTCAACTCTCCCACAGACCAGAGAGCAGGCTACCTCCAAATACGGGACGCCAAACGGAAGAATCAGAAGCCAGTTGCGAGCTACATCTTGTGAGCGTGTTGTTCGGAACAAGCAGATGGTGTTCGGTGAGATTCAACAGTCTTTCCTCGCTGCAGGGCTTGGAAAAAGATGGCGAGGGAACGCCTGGCGATATGAGCGGAGGCAGCACAGTGTGATCTTTTGACACAATGGGCTCTTTGCACAGCTCGACTACTTCCTGAACTGAATACCACATTTTTGTTTCCTGTCTTTCATGAGTGGACAAACTGATTAACTAATTTACTCCAAATAACGTATAAATACATTTTTTTTATTCTAAGTGTCCCAAAGACGTATTTATACGTTTTTTATTTTATGTATTTATTTATTTTTATGCTGGAGCATATAGAAGGCTTTGATGCAGCCTCTCAACTGCAAAGAACGGTTGCAGAAATGGTGGTTATTACACAAACGGCCAGCAGGTGGCAGCAGAGCAAAGGAGATCAACCAGGGCCATGTAGAAAAAAAGCTCAATTACTTACAATTTTAAATAGATTTGTGAAAACTGATGAAACTTAGCTCTCTTCTAATGCTAATTGCTGCAAAACGGAAACAGATAGAAACATACTTTTTTTTTTCCTGATGAAAGAAGAGACTTTAATGTTTCTTTTGATAGGTGCTTTTATAGCAATTGAACACAATATTCTGTGGGCCTTGCAAAATCAGTCAAAATCCAGTAAAACAGCCGGGAGCGAACGGGACTGCTTCTGTGAAAATGGCTGGGAGTGAATGAGTTAATCCAGGTGTGTCTGGCCAATGTTGTTGTAGTGACTGAGATCAGGCACACCTGTATTAATCAGCTTGTCCACTCATGAAAGACAGGAAATGAAGGACTGGTGTTGAGTTCAGGAAGTAGTGGATTTGTGCAAAGAGCCCATTAGGTCCCTATATTCAATATTTACCGTTTGATTTTTGCTGTAGAATGTGTGGCAAATATATTTGTGTAGTTTGAAATATATCAACAACGGACGTGTAATGTCCACCTCCGCAGTCCATTTCCAAAGTTTTCAGCATTTACGTTCTTGTACTTGTATTTTTTGGTTTTTGGCAAATATGTTTTCATAGCCTTAGGTTTCAAACCATACTGGCAGCTCTGACCTTTAAGGTCATTTTATTTATTTATTTTTTTTCTATCACAAGGGAATTTCAGACTGTATGGAAGCACTATGTACAGCAAAGATATACGGGTGCATCGCAAAACAGTACATGAATGTGGTGAAAAATTTATTTCAAAAGTTGTAGCACTTTTCATGATTATTACTTACAGCTAAGTCGAGTTAGTTAGATAGCAAGTCCCAAGACAAGTCAGGTCAATCCCAAGTTTTTGACAAGTCGCAAGCCCATCCGGTGACCTGAACGTAAGTCAAAGGATCATTGGAACACACAAACGACTCCACCACGATAGGGTGAGGATTTGAAGTCCATTATTTACAAAATGTTATGAAATCAGTATGGGATTGGTCCCTAACCCCATGAATAGCAACGGTTTACTCTTTTCACAAGATCTAGCATGTATTGCATTTGCTTTAGTGTGCTGATTTATGGCCTGAGGTCAGCGGTGCATCAAAATGTTTATGCTAATGAAACCACAAAACTTATCCGATGTATAAGTCAAGACAATTGCGCAATGTACACTTTACATTGAGTTGAAATTTAATTCAAATTGATTTCCCACATAAAGATCGATGCTTTCTGTTGACTCTAGAATAACTAAAGAAATGGCCCGTGACAAATAAGGGAAATTACGGAGGTGGTTTGTTCTGAAAAATGTTCTTTACCGTCGGCGTCACACATGCGAAAACGCTCCGCAGCAGCGTGTTCTGCGAGGCTCGTCTGTTGCACGGCGGGAGTATTTGGGGATGATTAATTGCTCTGTCGTGTCAATGGTGCGCGCCAAACAGCGGGATCCTCTGCATATGTAAATAGGAGCGGTCCCGGCGCAGCAATCGAGAGCAGGATTAACACCGGCGAGCCTCGGGATTGGGACCCTATTCACCAATCTTTTCTATTAGCGCTGACATCCCAGTCATGTTTGGCGAGACAAAACATCCCTTTCCTTTCTCCTGATGCACACGCATACATCTTGTCATGAGAAGCCTACATCCTCCCTCAGACAACACATTCATCTTGTACACTATTTGGCTAATAAAGGACGCATTGTCCTCAGGATGAGGTGACACAGGTGCAAATAAATAATCACCTCATTTTTAATACGTCTTTGTATCCAAGCTAACGTGTAAAGTTCAAACACTCCAGCTAATAGCTGTGAACAATCATTTGATTACAGCAGTTTGACCTCAAGGGACCAATAGTGTAAGGAATTTTCACTTTTTCCATAAATAAACACCATGCCTCAAATGAGTTAAATGGTGCCCTCCGTGCAATTGGACGCCGCGCTTAATGTAGTTACAGCTTTTATCAATCAATTAATCAATCAACTTTATTTATATTGCACCTTTCATACATTCAAAATGCAACTCAAAGTGCTGGACATCCATAATACAATAAAAAAAAAATAGAAAAAGCCCCCCCCCCACCCCACATCCCCATGATCATACCCACAGACACACCCAAAACCCAACAAACGTGAAAACCACAACATGGCGGGGGCACAGAAGTACCCTGTAAGGAAAGGCACCCAGGAGGAGTTCATCCACAGTGAGATGGATGAAGAGCAAGCATCCCTCTCACTGTGGAGGCTCCCCCATGAGAAAACTGGAGCTAAACATTTAATAACTACCAAATGAAAACATTTAACCACTAAAAGAAAACACTTAAACACGATAGAAAAAAATACATAAATATCTGATCTCACCATGCCATGCAGGATAATATATTCTATGTTTATTGTAATACGTATATTTTATATTATATATCTTATAAAACCAAAAGTGATAAAGGCTTTTCCAAATGAAGATGAATCCAACCCTTTCTTTTGACGCCTCTCATGCCGTAACGCTGTGCGGCTTTTTACGGGTGAACTCGCAGCCTGCTGGCAGGTAAAGGATTTACGGGCGCTCCATTATTAGGGGGACGGCACGGAAAGAGGGGCAAATCGCTATGGTTTTCCGAGGATGTTACGACCCCGTCCTAGATTACGCCTCGTGACAGGTTTGTCATCGCTGTGCGCTGATGTTCCGTATAGAGTGCTCGGATGTTATTAGCGTCATTGCTTCTAATGTGTCTGCGAGGACGACAGGTCATATATTGTGCACATCAGTGGAGGAAAAAGCTGCGAGACGGAGATTACTGGATTGAGTTAAAAAGGAATTTTAACTTAAATTATTTATGTGCAGATGCCGATTTTGACAGAAACCGCCACAGTCTATCACTAAGCCACCATAATGAAGCAATAAAGTCAGTAAAGTAAACATTTATTAAAAATAGGGATCGACGGATTATCGGCCCAAATTCAGCATTTTGATGAATATCAGCCATCTGACGTCTAATAATAGATCAATTTAAAACTGTGTTAACTTCAGGGAACTATATATTCAAATGTTCTGTTAATTTGATAAGAGATGCTGATCCTGAGAACTCTACACCTTCTGTTTTTGTTTGAAATAAAAAGCAAGATAAGTGAAAATTTTACATTTCAGATATTTTGAAATTTTGGAAAACTTTATTTACTAGGGATGTTCGATACGACTTTTTTTCCCCCAGACAGATACCAGTATGAGTACTTAAATAATCAGTTCACCGATACCGATACCAAGTACTGATACCACTAATACTTCATAAAATTTCCCCCTCAACAAAAAAACGATGATGTACAATTTTAAATAAATACTTATATATCCCAATACAGCATTTTTCCTTCAAATTGCATCAAATTAATGTCAATTTTTTATTCTTCTAATCGTTCATTTCCTTTTCCTGATCATAAAATGGCCACGAGAGGGCTGCCCATCCTGGTACTGGTCACCGTTGCAGGTGCTGATACCTTGACAATAGGACGGGTATCAGCACATTACCAATACCTCATGCTATCGGTCGGTACTCGCCCATTCCTATTATTTACTATAGAAAACAATAGGGAGCTATTTACTTGTTTGAAGTTTTCATTTAAGTTTTGCATACATGCTGATGATCCTGTATATATATATATATATATATATATATATATATATATATATATATATATATATATATATATATATATATATATATATATATATATATATTGCAAGTCTGTTTGCAGCCGGAGTTTTGAAAGTGAATATTGGTTATTGGCCTCCTTGACAACTAATAATCAGTATCTGTATCGTCCCTGGCGGGGAAAAAAAAAACATATCCGCCTTCTCTCATAAAAATGCTTGTAGAACATGCTTATAAAATATTCAAATGAGCTGTAGTGTATGCCAGCTCTCTGTTTTGTATTTAGGCCTACCTGATAAGTTAGTTCACAATATAAAACCCCAATATAGTGATTAGAGAGCAGGGAAATAGATACAGATTCTAAACAGCCATAAAATAGCCATTTTTTTATTTAATATATTTTCTTTGGTCCGAAGAATGTACTTAGCGTCCACTAAAAACAAATGTTGCGTTACTTATTAGAACTTATCAGTCAATACTGAAGTTTTTGCTATTTTGGCTTTCAATCTCTGTCAATCAGTTCCAACAGAGAGCGACAAAATCCCCCCCCGCCCCCGAAACAAAAAAGTGCTGAACCCGCCAGTGTTGACAGGTACACCAATTTAGGAAATTCCCATTTTCTCTGGGACCGGCAAGCCACGCAGTCCGACGGAACGTTTGTATATTTTGGTTGGGATGGAGAGGGGAGTGGAATGGAGTGAATATTGCTGAAAGAGCGTCGCTCGCATTCAGACGCGCACAAAAGGTGGAAATGAAATGACTTCCTTTTCTCGGGAAAACACAGGAGCTCTTGACAGAATAATAGCAGCTGGGTAGATGAACAAGGTCCTGCACCGCCGCCTCTGAAACAACGGAAACGCTTGTGCCGCCTGCTGGCTTTATTAAATGTGAAGGGACACACTCCCCAAAACAAACACCGCGTCCTGAACATTTGACTTCATCAGTGGCAGGATATTGTAGCTAAAGGTTAGTCCGCTTTGCAGTTTTACTATCATTGTGATGACTGACCTATTGATGTTTACTACCACAAAAACGCAGATTACAATAATCTGCAAACGCGACCGTTCCAGGTTATGTATGCGCTTCTTCCTTTAAAATCATGTAGCGACTCGCAAGGATGGATGAATATTTCCTTTGATGAAAGGACAGCATAGTGTAAAAAAAAATGTAAAAAAAAAAATGTTTGCTTGTATATGTGCCCTACGATTGACTGATCGAGGGTATACTCACCTCTCGCCCAGAAGTCAGTCAACCCTAATGACAAGCACAATAGAAAATGGATCTTAGCGGACATGTTTTGAATTTTCACGAGTGTCAATCTGCACACTGTTAATGATGTACGACATTAAACAATAGGGGTGTGAATTGCCTCGTACCTGACGATTCGATTCATATCACGATTCACAGGTCACGATTCGATTCGATACCGATTAATCCCGATACGAATTTATAAGTCGATTGTTGCGATTTTTTTCATTCAAATTTAGAAAATACTAATCAGTAAGCTTGTAAGATTTATATGAAAATGTATGATTTATTTATCTGAAATTTCAGTCTTATAGAGGTTGTAATCTGTTTCATGTTTGAACAGCATTAAAATAAAATATTAAGGCTTAATGTTCCGTTCATATAACATTCTTCCATGCTCAAGGTGTGAATCCTAACCCGAAGTCAGACGTTTTGTTGAATATTTTTCCATTAAAAATGGAAGTTTAAAAATCGATTCACACACACACAAAAAAAAAAAAAAAAAAAAAAGGCAATGATGATAAGACGTTGAATCGGTAAGACTACCGAATGAACAATTCTGAGCTCTTAAAAAAAAAAAAAAAAAAGATTTTTTTTTATTGAATCGATTCGAGAATCGCGCGATGTAGTATCGCGATATATCGGCGATTCGATTTTTTTATTTTTTTTTTTTACACCCCTATTAAACAACCTCATTTTAGTACTCTGGCCGCTCCCGTTTTTTTTTTTAAAAGCTCCGTCCAATCAAGCAAATGATTCCTCTTGTGCAATATGATAATGACTGCGTGCGTCTTCAAGAGGACAGGAGAGGGCCTCCATCGATTATATTAGCGCCGTAAAAGATAATTACCATATGTCTGCGCGTCCTGTAAACCGATGCGCTTGATGTTTGTATCGTGGATTATTAAAGTGTCTTTACTTAATTACTTCAGACTCCGCTTGAGTGCAGATGGAGTCGGTCATTTTTCAAGCTCCACAATGTGGAAAGACTATGAGGTACACTGTTGCTTTATAAACAATAATAATTATAATAATAATAATTAAAACAAGCAGCGATAAACAGGCACCCCAGTTGGGGAACCTCAAAATCATCAAACTGACATCATTCTACGGCAACATTTGATTGTGTACACAAAAAAGATTCACAATGTAGTGTCGGTCATCTGATAGAAATTCATGCGTGCAAATTCCTAACTCAGAGTTTATCAAAGTCTAAATCCGGTTCCCTTCCTGTTCCTTTTTGGGCACGGGGTCCTTGAGTCATTTTCATCCGTTTTGTTATGAAAGATCTGTCAACCAAGTTCTCTATCAATCTGCGAAACCGGTCCCAGGTCATTTTTTTTCAAAATGAATTTCGAGGTAGCTCTGAAAGAGGTTACTCATGAAAAATTTCCACGCTGTCAAACTATAGAATTTGCTAAAAAAAAAATGGACACATCAAAGCAAAATGTCTGACTTCCTGTTCAATTTCGTGCTGGGATCCAAGAAGTTTTTTTGTATTCTGTTACGAGAGATTTTCACCCAATTTTGTGCAGATAAATTATAGAGTGATTTTGGAAATAATAAGAATGAACACAAAAATGTTTTTTTCAGGCCGATGGCAGTACGAGTCTGCAGATACCGCTCGCACTTCTGATATCTAAATATATAATATATTAGTGCTGTCAAAGTTAAAGCCTTAACTAATTAATTAATCACAAAAAAATTGTCGCATTAATCATTGTATTACCGCAGATTAATCACACTATTAATTTTGACCTCAGATGATCCGTTTTAGCCAACAGCGGATGGTTATGTTAAAGGTAGCTGTTGGAGTTTGAGCAATAAACATAACTACATGCATTAAAGTAAAGCATTGAATAAATGTTTGCATATGCCATAGGTCATTTTCCCCCCAATTTATATTGTGCAAATAATGAATTGATTAGAAAAAGCAGAATGAGCGTGTGCAGTGAATATACATTTTTGAAGACGTCCTCATAACACTCATTCACTGCCAGTCATTTTAGAAAATGTTAAAATTGTCAATACTCACGTGATATTACATTCAATAATTATATATAAACCGAATCTACCAAATAACAGAATAGACTCCCTACTTTTTGCCCCGCCCCGTTCTTTTATAATTGACAGCAGAAAAATGTAAGTTTACCAAAATACTGCCATTTCTCCCATGGACTCTGAAACTGTGTTTATTTCCTATAAAATGGGGCAATGATGTCATCTACCGGTGGTTGGGCATCAGTAAAGTTGTTTCCAAGTTTGACATTTACAGTGGAGCATGCTCAGATTCGCCCCCATTTAGCACCGCTCTAAAAAATACAATTGACAAGTATACTTGTCAAAGGCAGTGAATGAGTTAAATGTCGAAAAAATTAACACATAACAGGTGCGCTTCAAATTTAGCGGGAAAAATATGTTGGGGGGGAAAAAAAGCATTTTTAGGTCAGTGATGAATCAAAATTCTAAGATGTGATTAATCTGATTAAAAACGTAATCGATTGACAGCTCTATAATATATATTTCATTTAACACAATGATCAAAAATTGGCATCCAAACTCTTTCTTTCTTACTCTTGCTGACAACTATCCAAGTAAAACGTTGTTACATGACGTTTGCCATCCCAGAGTGTGAGAACTCATTGTGTGCCAACCTGTGTATGTCGTTTCATTATTCAAAGCCAGCATACTCCTTTTCTTTCCTCCATCATTGTAAGCGTCGCTGATGTTGATACTTGACCTGCGCAGGTTATCATTTGTGTATACCTGAGCCCCACCCTCCCCCGTGAATCAATTGTCTGCTAATCTCTCTCTCTCGCTTTTCAATTGTGAGAAAATGTAACCAGCGCGAGGGCAGCCCCCGTAACGGCTTGACCCGGTGTGCTTTTTTTTTTTTTTTTTTTTTTTTGCTCTCACACAAACAAAAGACCTGTGAGGGAATTTGAAAAGTCCCGTAATGATAATAAACGTTGAGAACTCTTCACGGTGCCACTGCTCAGACTAGAGGATGATGTATGCGCTATTCATAGTTTAATCAGCTCAAATATTTGCTTTTATTCGTGACAACAGTAGTGTACCATTTTAATTCTGGTCATTAATTGTACGTTAGGTGTCAATGAAAATTGAAGGCAAATGACAAGTAAATGTGATTTTTTTTCTCCCCCTTCATAGTATATTTGAATGCATGTTATACAAATTGAAATAGACAACCTAACCTATTATCATCATTTTGTGTGGGTGATGCAAATGTGATTACTTGCCATTACTTCACTAGTGCTCAATGAATATAAACCCAGTAAGGTTCTGAGGTCAGAAGACTCGGGTCCATTAGTGTAGTCTAGAGTTCAAAGCAAATATGGTGCTTCAGTATTTAGCTGTTATGTTGCATGCAAATTAAATAAGTCGACAAAAGAACAGTTAGCCCAAAGTGTAAATTCTTTTAAATCCACTTTAAAAGTATTATTTTTTCC
The DNA here is from genome assembly GCF_051991245.1 of Festucalex cinctus. Lineage (NCBI taxonomy): Eukaryota > Metazoa > Chordata > Actinopteri > Syngnathiformes > Syngnathidae > Festucalex > Festucalex cinctus. Next base: position 25,749,813 of record NC_135413.1, on the reverse strand, counting down.
CCCCATACTTATGATTTCAAGAGCATTTCTGTAATTATTTTTTTTCAAAATCATGTCCTTACGCTGTACATCAATTAGTAGTTTAAATGTCTTAAAATGTTCTTTTCTGTTTTTTTTTAATACCTTAAACTGTTTTGCCTTTAAATATTGTTTTGGAACTGTTAAGCACGTTGGATTTTGTGCTAGAAAAATAAAGCTGTGCACCCCAGAATAAAAAATAAATAAAATAAAATAAATCAGCACCAAATGCACAATTTTACTGAGCAACGTGAATGCGCCATTAAATGGCAAGTGCATTTTTTTGTACTTGTGGATAGAACATTGCAGGGGGAAAAAAATGATTATATCCATATGAATGGAAAAATGTGTGGTGAGTTTCATTTGTCTTAAGGTTGGTATTTTTTTTCTGATAAAATTCATGAAAAATATTCCTCCTGTTTATAATAGGAAGATTACCTTCCACATCTTCCCTTGTCTGCCAACTGAATGCTGTAGACTGAATACAAGGACATACGTTGCATGCATAAATGTAATAGGCAGCTATTAAACGGTCAAGTCATTGCCGTTGACACGAGCCCTTGTGATGAAGCTGAATGTGAAACTGCAAAATTGTCAACTTATCTTATTTGCGCTCTTGTTCCGTGGTTTGAAGGTCTGGCGCGCTCGTTTAGCCCTCAAAGGCGCATAATTAGCTGGCTTCGGGACCTTTTGACTCTGTGAGCTCCTGCCTCAAGTGATTGGCATCATGGCTATGAAAGCGTTTTATATATATATATATATATATATATATATATATATATATATATATATATATATATATATATCCATGGTATTTTAACTAATGATATATTTTGATGTTTATGGAGTGACAGTGGAGGTCATATGTTGACATGTGTCACCCAGAGGGGGAGATGTTTTGTATCTACAGACTATTTTCTGTCATAACATTAGATAGTTATTAATCATAGTTTTAATGGTACATATACGCAACCTTGACATAAACAACCTCTGTGTGGTCACCATAATCTACAACATACAAAAAAGAAAAGACAAACAAAAAACAAAAGTCAGTCCAAAGAGGCAAAAATAAATGCGCTACCTAGCAAGCTAATTTGTGACGTAAGACCCATTTATGTTCTCAAGGAGTGGTGGAAAGCTCCAATCGTGCCTCAAAACAATAATTTTCAAACCATACTACCAATTACTACTTTCCTATTATTTGTATTTTTTTGTCAGGGTTCTTTTAATGTTGCAAACAGTGGCAGATATTCTCCAGACAATCGCTAACAGTTTTAATGGTTGCTAACAGTTTTTTCAGCATGTTCAAAATGTCTTTTCGTCAAGAAAAGCTGTTTGCGACCATTACAACTCAACTTTGAACAAACCCTAACGAAAAATCAACATTCGCTACCCTCGCAAACACTCAAGCTAGCTCAGTGAGATGTGAGCTTTAGCCGCTAATCAGATAGCGATCTGGACCTTCTTTTTTTTTTTTTTTTGCATCATCACTATCCTGCTTTTTACATCATCAACCCCATAACGAGCTCGATTGAATCTTTCCGTCATGCTACTGTTTTTGCACCATCTTGGGGTGATACTGAAAGCACACCAAAAACTTGAATAGGTTAGTTTTCAAGCCTTTTTTTTTTTTTTTTGACGAAATTTGAATCTCAATTCCCCCCCTAATTGCTCTTTATATTTCCCCACACTCGGTCAAAGAAATGTAGTCAAATGCCTATCTTTACGACTAGATTATTATTATTATTTTTTTTTTTTTTTAGGTTGCAGCATTTGCGGTGGATTTACCCTTCCTTACTCGTCCCAATTTTTTTTTTTTTTTTCTTTCTTTTCCTGTGTGCACTCACAGAGACAAATCCCCAAGCCCTGCCCGCTGCTTTTATTAAATTCGCCTCAATAAAAAAAGCTCAGACAGGATTTATTAGGTGCTCAGTGCGACCGTTTAGTATTTCCCTGCGTTATTAACTGAAAATCAATAGAAAGCAAAGAAAATGGAAGTCATACAAGTGTTGTCGCCTTTATATTATGTCGGCTGTCGTCTCAGATTCATGGTCGGAGGACTTTCTGCTTACATTGCAAGGAGCTCAAGTGGAAGTTATTCATTAGAGGAAGCCGGCGGTCAGATACATTCTCGGTGGCACCTCTGGCACATCTGTCTTGGTGAGGCTGGAATGGAGTGAGAAAGGATGCCGATGTGGCCTGATAGAGATGTCACACGCAACACGCCGCCCGCCCGATTTATGATTATTTTGTTCTTAAGACCTTTTTTAACACCATTATGAGGCCTGTACCCTTGGAAAATAAACTGTAATAGCATTACGCTTAACCCTCTCTCCCCGCTATAAAAGCCATCCGTCATTATTGGGCGGTGCCATTCATTCCCTTAACTTCTGCCTTGTCACCCCGGCGGCGATGACAAGGCTTTAATCTTGATCTTAAACAGAAGGGCTGTTACCCGCTAATTCAGTATACTCAGTACGACGCATACAAGGCTAAAAGGCTTCATTCATTCGTTCTGCAGGTAATTATTAAGAATATATGAATAACAGGCCGCATAACACCGTGAATTTTCACAACTGACTCAGTGAGATGCTCTAAGCTGCTCGTCACTACTGCTACTAATTACGATGACAATGATGCTAGTTTCATTAGCCTATCTATACTGTTTTGTATCACGTGTTAGCATTGAGCTAGCAAACGTTTGTAAATTTTGTTTTGGTGAATACATAATATGTAATTCTCCTTTTTTTATGTTTAGGCTTCTCTTTTTATATGTCTACAATTATAAATGGGTCAATCTGACCCACAATATAACAGGATGGTTAATCTTGATTTTAAACAGATGTGCATTACTTGATAATTCATTGTATGCTGCAGTCAGTAGGATGCATACAAGAGTACTAGATTTGAATCTGTATCTTACTAATAGTGTTCACGGGTCAATCTGACCCGCTCTGTGTTAAGTCATCAAAAAAATATACTCTCAAAAGGAGTAGTCTAAAAGGAACGTAAACTGAATTAAATCCTACTTCTTAAAGAAATTAACATTTTTAAACGGATCAGTCTGACCCGCAACAAAGCAGGATGTTTAAAAGAAGGATGTTGCGTGCTAACTTAATACTGTATACTCAAAATACTCTATACAACACACAGCCTTAAGGCAGGGGTGTCCAAACTTTTTCCTCTGAGGGCCACATACAGAAAAATAGAAAGCTGCAAGGGCCACTTTGAATTTTGTTATTTTTATTTTTTTAATTATTTATTAACACATTCATTGCCAGACCAGCAAAAAAATGCATCATTTGACGTCTTTTTCCGTCAATGGCAGTGAATGAGTTAAACATGGTAAAAAAAAAATCAATGAAGCAATTATAAATTGTTTATATAATGTACAGTTACTTATTGAAAACTGCTAACAGTCACAAGGCAAATAGTGACCCCTGTGTGCCACTATAATAGATACGCCTCTCCACTGAGCAGCAGCTGATCCCAAATTGACATTCTGAACCACAAGAACAATCGGTCGTCAACTGACCACACTTAACAACCATTAATGTGATGTTTTCAATTTTTTTTTCATTAATAATTAACCATTAATTAATGTGATGTTTTCACAAATTGGACGTTGACACTAAGAAACAAGTTTTTATTTCTGGAACTGAATTATTAGCTGCAGATGTGTCTTTGCGTAGCTAGAAATGTTTAATCCACCCTCTTTTTCTTTTTTCTTTTTTAAACGGCATTGAAAAAAGATTTTTAGTATTTGCCGCGGGCCACCAAAAAATGTATGGCGGGCCGCAAATGGCCCCCGGGCCGTAGTTTGGACACCCCTGCCTTAATGTATTATGCATCTCAACTGGCCAAATATCTCCATCGTCCAAATGATATTCTCTTGTTTCTTACCAACAATGTTCACCGGTCAACGTGACCCGCTATGTCAAATCATCCAAAAATATAACAAATTCCATTTTTAAATAAATGAACAAAATCCAAAACACAATCAGTTCAATGCTATGTTTGACTCTATTTTCTAACGGGTCGATTTGACCCGAAATATGACATCACATGCTATCACTAAAGCCTGCGAGGCAATTCCATCACTGGAAAAAGTGGTTTTGTTCACATATTGGGCCTTTTCGTTCAGAAAGATGTGAGAATAAAGAGCTTACCCCCTACGCTAATTTAATTACTCTTAGGGACCTCCATGACAGTAATGTAAATATTCCATCACAAGAACCGCAGATACAGCCAGTAATTACTTAAGGCTTTCCTTCACATCTCTCCTCACTACTTCTTCTTTTTTTTTTTTATTACCCAAAAGCTTTTTAACATTAGCACTCTCTTCCTGACAAATTAAATGAAATTTCATTAGCCCGGCCGTCCTAATGGCATGAAACTATCAGCTGTTGTACGCCCGGCTCGCTCCTCGCACTGGCAGATTAATCAAATAGTCAGCTTGGGAGTCAAACTGAGGCGAGGCGCGGATCGATCCCCGTGTCCGTGTTTGTCTTAAGCTCGGAGAGGTAAAGTCTTGCGTATTGATCTGCATATCTTCAACATGCAGTCTATCACAAAACAATTATTACAATGCTGCACGCTTAATTAGAGGGGAAAGGAGATTTGTGAATGCGGTTCATTTTCCCAAAACGTCGTACTGCGATTTTGTTTTGGTAGCCCGAAAATGTAAATGGGCCAATTTGACCCAATGCATGTTGAGCCATCAAAAAATATTAAATAAATAGTGTCTATAATATTTTGTATTGATAAAAATCTCATAAATAAAGTAAAGAAATTTTACATAACACATTATACGTGTACTTTGTACTATTTGTTTTTTGTATATCATCAGCATTTTTTGTCTAATATGGTAATAAAACACTCGTTCATGCTTTATGTCTGTGTTAACAATAGTGTATAATATTTAAAAAAAATAAAATATATAAATTCAACAGTTCTTGTCACACCTTTTGACTCCCTTGTGTCACAGATGTGTCAATATATTAAATATACCATGTCGATTCAAAATAAATAAAAACAAATTTAAAAAAATCAATATAATGAAAACAAGGCAAGAACAAAGCTGTCCTAAAACATTTTTGTTTCAATTTCAATTTTTGGAAAAAAATCCCAGAAACAAATGTCACAGGTCATGCTTTACTTTCTGTTATTGTTTGTTTGTTTGTTTTTTTATTTATTGTATCTTTATTTTTTTGTGTTTTTGTTTTGTTTTGTTTTTTCCAATTGGGTAATAAATTTAATTTGGAAGATGAAGCACGTGTATAACACACAAATAACAACATAGTTTAATATTTGAAAAATTCAAAATATTTTGCCTCCCACTGAGCTTTAAGTCCAAACCAAATCTTTTTATGTAATATATCATGTAAATTTTGAAATACGTGATTTAGAAATTAAAGAAATTCTGTATGAAAAAGGGGGAGGACAATGCATTATTATTATTATTATTATTATTATTATTATTATTATTATTATTATTATTATTATTATTATTATTATTATTATTATTATTATTATTTTAATAAATTGTCATTTTTCAAACTTTCTAACAGGTCAGTTTCCCCTGCAACATAACAGGAGCCTTAAATACAAAATTCGATGTCAATCAATGCAAAATAGAAAATTCAAATGTGCTTAATGAAGCACTAAATCATATTAGACAAATTTATTGGGGACAGCCCATGAATGGTTTTGTCGCGAGCCACCATTAGCTATCACATTTAACACCTTGGCTCCGGTCAACTTTGAGCTGCTTGACCTTTCAACTCGGAGGCGGGTGGGGGTCTTTGGAGGTCCTGGCCAAATGCGCCTCGGCCACACGGGACCCTAAAGGGACTTTTAAATCCAATTGGCGTCTAAGAGCGGATGCAGATCTCAAGGTTGCACCTGAGTGTTCAAGGGCAGGTCCAAGTGTAATCGGCACTTAGATCATAGATTAATCTTATTTGCTATCTATTAGGCTTGATTCTTGCTTCCTTGGCTTCCCCCCGCCAGCCCCCTCCCAAAGCCAGGATTACTGCGATAGTTTAAGATAATGGATTCTTATGGAAGAGGAGGTCAAGAAGCGTTCTTGTTTCCCCCAACCTACGGCTAATATGATTAATCTAAAAGCCACTCTTTCAAAAGAGGTCCCACCTTCGGCGGCCCTAATTGGCAAAAAGGTATAAAATAAGCGGCGAGTATGCCGCCATTTGATTGGCTCCCCTCGCGTGTAGGTGAGAGGAAATACAATTTGTGTCATTCGCTTATTTACCGACGGAAACGCAGCCGGCGTAAAGTGCGTTTTCCATCCAAACAAATCAGCCAGGCTGCACAGATGGGATTTATTCAATATATTACAGCTAATCGGATATTCTTCAGCGTTCAACCTTTCAGTTCTCCTGTGCATTGTATTGCTATATAATGTCATACATTGATGTTAATGACCCAAGATCGTACGGATAATTGACATTTCCTTCATAAAGGAGGTGATCACGTACTTTGAAGACATATATCTAAAAAAAAAAAATGGCTCGGTTAACATTTAAAAGCACTTTGAATGCAGCGTAATTGTCCATCAACAAAAAAGGTTACATTGAAAGATTTATCGATTTCCCTAAGTAGCTCATTCTGATTCCAAATCTTGCCCTTGTTTTGATTTCTGCGCTTTGCAACGCGCCGGGCAGATAAACGGCAGATAAACTCCGATAAAATATATCCAAATGTGGCAGCCTCACCGATAACCTCCCCAAGACTCGTCGCTTATCTCTTCCGCTCATCAGCAACTGAATATTTATCGCAAACAACAGCCGCGTGTTCATACAGATTATATACAAGTTGTTGCACATCTTGTTTATTTCCTCCCACCTCAAGTATATCAAGTGATATTTTAACCCCGAGTGTTTCAATCATCAACACGCTCATTTACAAATAAATTAGAACAGTTCGTCAATCATTAAAAAAAAAAAAAAAAAAACTTGATTAGGCAGTTGCTCTTGTATACATTAGGAGTATATCAAGTTTTTTTTTTTTTTTTTTTTTTTTTTTTTTTTTTTAATGCATTTGAACTCATTCACTCCCAGCCATTTTCATAGAAGCAATCCCGTTCGCTCCCGGCTGTTTTACTGGATTTTAACTGATTTTGCAAGGCCCACAGAATATTGTGTTCAATTGCTATAGAAGCATGGAACCTATCAAAAGAAAGATTAAAGTCTCTTCTTTCATCAGGGAAAAAAAGTACATTTCTATTTGTTTCCGTTTTGCAGCAATTAGCATTAGAAGAGAGCTAAGTTTCATCAGTTTTCACAAATCTATTTAAAATTGTAAGTAATTGAACTTTTTTTCTAGATGGCCCTGGTTGATCTCCTTTGCTCTGCTGCCACCTGCTGGCCGTTTGTGTAATAACTACCATTTCTGCAACCGTTCTTTGCAGTTGAGAGGCTGCATCAAAGCCTTCTGTATGCTCTAGCATAAAAAAACGTATAAATACGTCTTTGGGACACTTAGAACATAAAAAAACGCATTTATACGTTATTGGGAGTAAATGAGTAAAGTAGGATTTACATCCACCATTTCACCTTGAATTGATTGCCGCAAAAGGAAGTAAAACGTGAGAATAAATGACTTGTTTTGATGATGTAATACAAAGAGATTTACAGTGCAGAGGTTGTGTGTTCAAATCTGCAAAAACATGCTTAGTTGGTTAATTGTCCAATGGCACTGGCACTTCATTTATATAGCGCTTTTCCACCTTACAAGGCCCTCAAAGCGCTTTACATTTTGACTACCCATTCACCTACTGATGACGCAGCATCAGGAGCAATTGGGGCTTCAGCATCTTGCTCAGGGATGCTTCAACGTGGTCACGTTGGCATAGGATCGAACCCACAACCTCTGGTTTGGGAGACGAACACCATACCACTGATCCACGCCACCCCCCCCCCCCCCCCCCCCCCATGGCTTGAATGTGAGTGTGATTGGTTGTTTGTCTATTTCTGCCCTGTGATTGGCTGACAACCAGTTCAGGGTGTACCCACTGCTCGCCCAAAGTCTGCTGTTATAGGCTCCAGTACACCTGCAACCCGACTTGAGGAGAAGAAGTTTAGAGAATGGAAATATGGTTTTCAAGTGTCAAAATGAAGAAAACTAAACGTTACATTTGGAAAAACTACCTTCGGCCACAGAAAAGTTGGGAAAATCAGTTCACGAGGGCTGAAATCAAAAGGATTAACACATGTTGATAACATCATAAGATGGCCAAAGAAATATGTTCCAAAACTCTCTGACTTGAGATTTCAGTATGTATCACAGATGACAAACACCAGATCGTTTTATGTGGCCCACCAAAACAAATCATGTGTGTCAACTTCCATGATCGTTGCTAAAATCTGTACCAACATTTCAAATTCCCTGACTTCCGATTTCCAAACTAATAATCTACAAATTTGTCTTGTACATGCAATAATACAATCAGGACAATTCAACATTTATTTGGTTTCACCGTCATATCGACCAAATGAGGGAAGCTGTCACTATAAAGTAGCCTGCGATAAAAATGCGTTGCTGCTAAATGTTATTATTTTTGTAGTTCTGTTTTTTTTCATGAATGTAAAAAACAACAACATTTGTTTAAAACAAAGTGAAAAAAGAGCTTTTTGACATAATCTGGAAGACTTAGAGTGAAGTTTTGGTTAGCAAATGATGGTTGAATTTTAAAAATTGTTAATGAGGGACATTATGTAATAATCAACAAATTGGTGGTTGGTTCGCACAAACTACGAAACAATAGGTAGGTAGGTACAGTAGAAGAAATAATGTACGCCAACTGGACCGGGGACAGGTTTAATTACCAAAACAAGGAGGCCAAAAATAATCCGAATAAAGATTGTTTAGCTCTCATTGCAACTTAACTCGCATGTATGTGAAATGAACCATTTCATTGTTATGTTGATTACACTCTACGGGAAAAACAAAAACCCAACTTCAAGGTAATGTTTTCTTTTGACTTTAAAATAGTCAATTTGACCCACACCACAACAGTGGGACAAGTTAACATCCATATTTTAATCACGTTTCACATACTCGGACGGAAAACGTCAGAAAACCTAATTAGATTATAGTTCCTAATACCGTGCTAAACGAGATTGTGTACATGTAATGACGGAATAAACGGTGCCGGTGTGCTGACGTGAAACATTGACTGATTTGGATTTAAAACCATCTGACCCTGATTTGTCACCTCTCACCGTCCGTTTAGCGCTTCAAAAATGGGATTTCAATTACTGTGCGAGCGTCTGGCCCACCCGCGTGTGTTCCGACCAAACGGGAGCGCAACCTTTTGCGAGGGGAGATTGAGGCCTCATTTCCATGCTCACCTGATAGCGTCACGCTACTGTGCCTCATTAAAAGCTGTCAGTCACCCAAAGGCACCGCGCTTTGTTTACACCATTTGTCAACGTCAGCGCCGTTGTGGGAATTGCCACCACTCTCAATCGGAAACGGTCTCCGGCTGCAATTAATAGTCGGGTTTAAATTCATCTTGAAGACATATCAATATGCTATTGATTGCTTGACTAAGCCCTGAAGTTGGAGTTCTAGTATGAGGAAGCAAAACGTGCAGTGCAATGATGTTTACGCACTTCTTTGAGCAATTTGTACATTATAAAGTTCTGATTTTTTCCTCAGTATTTTTTCCTTCCTCTTTAATTCTCATCTTAAGACCCTCTTATTCTTTGGCTTTTAGTTCAGCCTGAATTGTGCGGTCGTCGGGGTCTTTTCGTGTGTGTTTTTAAACTTTTTTTTTTTTATTTATTTGAAAATATTAATGTATTTATTTTGATTGTACTTCGTGTATTTTAGTATTTTATTGACTTTTTTCCATTTTTTTTGGTTTAACTCTTTGACCGCCAAAAACGTTTAATAACGATTAGTAAAATCACGATGTATGCCGCCATAAACGGTAAATGACGTCAACTTTTTTTTTTTTTTTTTAACTGCCTGGTCAATGGATTGTGGAATCAAAAACACAAACTATGGCCAGCACATGGCAGAATTTTATCTCTTTTCAATGGTCTTCCCTCGCTATAACGCGGTTCACTTTTCGCGGTCTCGCTGTATCGCGGATTTTTTTTTAAGTGCAATTTTGCACATTTTTTTACAGTAATATACCCATTTTATAAAATTTATGAAGGTTTGAACATTGTCAAAGTTTGAACAAGAGAGAAATGTGAGAACATGTAAATGGCTCAATGAGAAAAGTGTATAAATTGTGCAGTCGGGGATTTTGTAAAACATAAAGCTAACTACTTCGCGGATTTCATTTATTGCGGGTATTTTTTGGAACCTAACCCCAGCGGAAAACGAGGGAACACTGTATACGAAATTACAATGAAACATGGCGGAATCCGATAAAATAGAACGTTTTCAAGGATGACGTGAATGATCAAAACCTTTGTCATATCAAAGTTGTTGTTTTTTTGATAACGTGTGGCAGTTAAAGAGTTAATAGATTTTATTTGTTTGATAGTGTGCAGATCTCAATATGTAACACTTTGGAAAGCTTGTTTATAAAATGTGCTATAGAAATAAACTGGATTGGATTCTACTGTCAATGTACTCACTATAAACAAAAGCATTAAAGTCTGCTCTCTGGAACTTTGTCCCCAAAACACCTACCATCTATTCTGGTCAATCCAAAAGAGGACCTCCAAATCTCGATCTCTCTCACCTCCAGCTCTGCTCCCTGTCGTCTCTTCGGTGCCTCTGTCTCTGAGCCATATGTCACGGTTGGCCTCACCATTGTCTTAGAAGCCTTTCCTTTCATCACAGAAGAGATTCTTTTATGGCATAAAATACCTGACACGTTCATCCACCGAACCACAAGCTACTGGCAGGAAATACACACTTTATGTGAAAAAAAAAAATCCACTATGTAGATGTTGCAAGTTTTAAATGCAAGAAAAATGTATAATTATGCCATTGCTGTCCTGTTTTATTTAACAGACTTCAAGCAAATTGTTGCAAAGTTTCCCTTCAACATGCTGCATCCAGTGCTTTTCCTCTCGCCGTCTGATTTACCTCCATATGAGCTTTATATTTTGTGCTGCATAATCACTGCATCAAAATGAAGTTGAAAATGCTAATGCCTCTAATTGGACTGCTAATAGAGACCGTTTCCCCAGCTCCAAGCTTTCGGGGGGTCTGTGTAATCAGTGTCGACAGTCGTTAAGGGAATGGAGAGGCAACTAGGAATGTCAGGAGAGGGCCCAGGCGGTTCCGGCTGACACTACCCCAATCTTCCGGCACCCATTAAATGGCAGTTTCAACACATTACCAACCATAACATCCTTGAATATCACTGATTTTATTTGCAGTATCAAACATTTCATTTCACGCGCCATTAATGGAAAAGTGCTGAGGTTCTAATGCTGCCAAACATTTAGTAACTACCTGGACTCGGAGAACCAATTAACTCCAGCGACAACATGGCCAATTAAACACACAAATAGGTGAGTCCGGCGTTGGTTACTGCCCTAGTAATTTACTTTTGAATAAAACCGTACAGAAAAATACACACACACCAAAAAAAAAAGAAGTGCTCACGGAATTGTCCTGTGAAGTGAGTCGAGTAAGCCAAATGGAGCCGAAGACTGTCGAAAGGATTTGGTAGAGATGCAAAGACTATACAGTTTAAGACGCAGAGTACAAAAAACCCCCCAAAAAACGGACCAAGAAGAATGTTGATAAATGTTTCCATTACTACTTTTAAATGCACAGAAATTAAATTTAACATGCAGCACAATTAAAATATGATATCACATTTGACTACTACATCGTATTTGCTTAACAGTATAGTGCACATTTATATAAAACTATTTTTTTAATTACATAAAAAAAAAAAAATCTTATTTATTTAATGGTTCTCATTGTTTTAGTACAGTTGTTCTCAATCTTTTTTTCACTAAATTATTTGTTTAAAAAAAACAAAAAAACTAGACCTTCTGCATACCGACATTGAAATACAGTTGCATAATATTGTTCATCAAAATTAGCCGCGGTTTTATCGCTAAATATTTTGTATTCTAGTTTTCTGTGATAGAAGATTTCAAGACAACCTAGAAAATTTAATATATATATATATATATATATATATATATATATATATATATATATATATATGTATGTATATATAGTCCTGTGTTTAACGTGAAATGTGTTTGTATAAACCTTATATTGATGGCCCCACGCACGGCTGTGTAGTTGTCTTGTTGTCATACTGTACGTCCTCATTCTTTTGTCTCATCCACACACGGCGCTTTAATCCGTTCCTTTCGGCCACCTCTGGGATGGATGGATATCTTGTAGTATTCCAGTTTATTGTTCAGGAGCAAGGAGGTAGCCAAAGGCCAGGTAACTTGGATTTGACTGGTGTATTCTCTGGTCCCACAGGACACAAGATACAAATCAAGTTCCTTTGACCCCATTGTCCTCTCCACACTTCGACTCCCCCGAAGGCAATACTCGGGTATGGGATCCTTTCTTCCCTTTTATTTATTTATTTTCCTTCCCTCCTGCTCAAGCCATAAGGTACATACATTTCCTTGGGTAAACCCAGCGACTGTGAGACCAGCTAATGTTTTGATTACAAATGATGTTTACACATTGTGCAGGCTTAATAATAATCAGTTGAAAAAGATGCCCGGTCGATGTTTTGGTTGTTTTTCCATTTTAATGAACTGAAATTTCTGCTTCCCGATCCCTCTGCAATTTTATTTTTATCGATGAACAATCTTCTTCTCGGAGAGAATTAGCTGCAAGCTAGTATCGCCAGACACCCCAGTGGCTCATTCCGTGCCGCGCGGTCCGCTTCCACCACCGAAATCCGCTCTTCTCGTCATCTTGACCTTTCTTCCGTTTTAATGAAATCAGACTTGGCTTAAAAATAAACAAGCCCATTTCCCTGCCCCGTTAGCCCGCAGACGCCAATGACCTATGAACTTAATTTTCTATCCAAACATATATTCATAGGTGGCACCTTCCTCTAACCGTGATGGAAAGTGTCACAGGTGTTGAAGTCTGATTAAAAATATGATAATGTCCCTGTCCTCGCTCACAACTATTTTGACCGTGCGATGACATGAATAGGATTAAATGTAATATGTAGTATATTTTATGTGCTGCCTGTGTTGTTTGGATTATATTAGCTATGACTTTACAATTCTTACATTTCTACGGTCATTTAACAAGCATTCTTTTGAAAGTTGAATTGAAAAAAACAAAAACAAAAAAACAACAACCCCATTTTGGATTCAAAGTGTATTGTCTGCATCAACAATTAACTATTTTATTTGGCTTGTTTTTTTTAATTTTTTTATTTTTTGTGTGCTTATAGTGATATTTAAGATCGCAACTAAGTTTGGAGATTGAATTGCCGAGTTTCACTTCCGTCGCCAACATAGAAATGAAATGTTGCCATTGCACTCACAATATTTATGAGTGGCAGAATTTCAAGGTTGAACATTTTCATTTTATCATACAGATATTGACACTTGGCTCACAGATGTTTTGGAGATTTATTTGGTTCTCTCATCTGGAGGCTTCAAATCACGTGTAAGCACGTTTACAAGCAGTCAAGATGTATTTTACAATGTTAAAAATATGGAGAACTTCACAAGTTACCTCATGTTAAAGATTAGATAGCTCTTAATATGAAAAGAAACATGCTCTGAGCTGTCACCAATGTTTTACAAATGCAATAATGCCATCTAGTGGCAGAAAAATGACCAACACAAATCAATATCACATTCGCTTTTTACATTACAGCATTTTTTTTTTTTACTTTTAACTCAACTTTATGATTTATTATGCAATTAATTAAATTATAAATTAAAAGATGCAGTCTTATTTCTATTAGTTTAATATTTTTTTCCACTTTTATTTTAACAAGTATGACAACTTAGAAAACATAGTTTATTTTACATTTTATTGTACATGTAGAATAGATATAAAATGTGCGATTAATCATGAGTTACCTATTGAAGTCATGCGATTAATTACGCTTATAAATTTGAATCGCCTGACACCACTATAGTATATATACATGCATATAATATAAGTCTGTGCAAACATGGAGAAACTCATGAAGAAACCGACTAACTTCGTGAGTGTGGTGAGTGCCACGAATATAATGTCCTATTAAGTCATTTGCTCCCAATAACGTGTAATTTCGTTTAAAAAAAAAATGTTTTAAGTGTCCCAAAAACGTATTTATACGTTTTTTATGTTTTTTTTTGTTTTTTTTTTAATGCTAGAGCATACAGAAGGCCTCTCAACTGCAAAGAACGGTTGCAAAAATGGTAGTTATTACACAAACGGCCAGCAGGTGGCAGCAGAGCAAAGGAGATCAACCAGGGCCATCTAGAAAAAAAGCTGAATTACTTAAACTGATGAAACTTAGCTCTCTCTAATTCCAATTGCTGCAAAACGGAAACAAATAGAAACATACTTTTTTTTTTCCTGATGAAAGAAGAGACTTTAATCTTTCTTTTGGTAGGTTCCATGCTTTTATAGCAATTGAACACAATATTCAGTGGGCCTTGCAAAATCAGTCAAAATCCAGTAAAACGAGATTGCTTCTGTGAAAATGGCTGGGAGTGAATGAGTTAACGGTAGAAAGTAAGAAGTGGAAATGACGCGAGTCGCCTCACACATGTAAAGGGTTTATCCTGGATGACAAAAATATTGACTACATGTAAACATCGTATGTTTTATAATCAACAGTCCTTGCAAATTCTGCACTAACTCGTGTGAAATAAATCAAATTACCATGCTAAATTGAGTGGTTTGTATGCCCCTACAGCCATTATATTTAGGAAGTGGCACCTGTTTCTTGTCAGTGAGACAAAGAGTACAGACCTCTGCACCCTATACCACCATCCT